>NW_004444077.1:1046425-1059054 GCF_000243295.1 Trichechus manatus latirostris
GGCTAATGGAGTCTCTGGTTTATGTGGCCCTTTTGTAGATATAAAAATTATTAAAGAAATATTATGAAAAATGTTTCGCAAAACTTAGAAAAAAGGATAAATTCCTAAAGAATTCAATTATCAAAATTAACAAAAGAAAAAATAAAAATTTGAATATCCTTGTATCTATTAAGAAAATCGAATTTGTAATAATAATTTAAAAAAAAAACTCTTAAAAAGAACACCAAGTCCAGAAATTTTCAATATTAAATTTTATTGATCAATTTAAGGGAAAAAAAATACTAATCTTACACAAATCTTTTAAGAAAGTAAAATGTGATAGATTCGGTCAATGTAATCTTATGCAACAATAGAACACATTTAAACATTAAATTATACCAGAGATACCAAAAAAAAGATACCAAAGAAAAATAGCTTAGTAACTTTAAGTAGACAAAGATTTCTTAGAGTGATCCAAAAAGCAGGAACCAGTTACAGCTTGGACTTCATGCAAACTAAAACTTCTGCTCATCAAAATACACCAATAAGAAAGTGAAAAGGCAAGCTTCACACTTGAAGAAAACATTTTAAGACAGATATTTGACAGAATATTTAAAAATTTCTACAAATCAATAATAAAAACATAGACAACCCAATTTAGAAAATGGACAAAACATCTGAACAGACACCTGACAAATTGCTAATAAGAACATTAAAAGGGGCTCGAAACTAGTCATTAGAAAAATTTAAATTAAACCATAATGTGATACCACTTCACACCCACTACTATAACATCAGAAAGGCCCATCAGAACATCTGAAAGGCCTACAATACCAAATGTTGATAAGAATGTGGAGCAAGTGGAGTTTCATCTGTTGCAAATGGAAAACTGGTAGTTTCTTTGAAAGTTAAATATACATCTATTCTATGATTCAAGGCATTTATCCCATGTTACCAAAAACTGACAACATCTTGAATGTTCATCAACAGAAGTATGGATAAATCGTTGTATATTCATACAACAGAATATGACTCAGTAATACAAATGAATATCAACTCCATTATGTTGATCAAAAGAAGTAAGACATGAAAAAGTACATATTATGTGATTTCATTTATATAAAGTTCAAGAACAAGCGGAGATTGCAACCAATGTCACAAAACAAATTGTGTATAAACTTTACAGTGAGAAACTAAAGAGAAAAAACTATTTTTAAAGCATATATCCAATAAAGGAGTTTTATCCATTATACATAAAGAATGTCTAAAACTCAGTAAGAACAACACAGCTAAAAAAAATAAATGGGCAAAAGATTCTAACAGACGCTTCAACGAAGAGAATGATCAGATAGCAAATAATAACATGAAAAAATGCTCTACATCAATAGTCATTAATAAAATGCAAATCAAAGGTATTTTGAGATAAGTCCACATACTTTTAGGATGGCTATAATAAAAAGGCAGTCCAAGAGTTGATGAGGAACTTTCATACACTGCTGATGTGAATGCAAAATGGTACAACCAGTTTGGTATATGGTGTTGTACTTTCTTATAAAGTTAACCATACACCTACCATATGAACTAACCACTACACTCCTAGGAATTTACTCAAAGGAAATGAAAACATATGTCCATACAAAAACTTTTATGTAAATGTTCATTAAAGCTTTATTTAAAAGAGCCAAAACCTGTAATATCCCAAATGTTCAATAAAAGCAGAACGGATAGACAAATAATGGAATATCCTTATAATAAGATGCTTCTCTGCTATAAATTGAATAACATATTGATAGCATATTGACAAAAAAAAAAAAACATGCAAGACTAATCTATGGTGATAGAAAATAGAATGGTGGTTTCCTATGGGGAACAAATAAATTTTCTGGGATTATGAAAATGCTCTATCTGGACTGGAATATTTGTTACATGAGTGCATACACTTGCCAAACTCTACATATTATACACTTAAAGTCATCTTGTACAGAGATTTTAAGTATATGTTAATTTTTCCTCAGTAAAAAAATTATCTTCCTGCAAGTTGTCTCTTTTAATTGACGCTACCCAACTCTAAATGACAACTTGCAATTATAAGTCACTAAAGTATGAATCTGGGAAAATTGAAAGTCATCAAAAATGACATGGAGCACATAAAGATTGATATCTTCAGCATTAGTGAGCTGAAATAGATTGGTATTGGCCATTTTGAATCAGACAATCATATAGTCTACAATGCTGGAAATGACAAATTAAAGAGGAATGGCATCCAATTCATCCTCATAAAGAACATTTCAAGATCTATCCTGAAATACAATGCAGTCAGTGATAGGATAACATTCATACACCTACAAGGAAGACCAGTTAATATAACTATTATTCAAATTTAGCCACCAACTACTAATGTCAAAGATGAAGAAATTGAATACTTTTACCAGCTTCTGCAGTCTGAAATTGATCAAACACACAATCAAAATGCAACGAAAACTACCGATGATTGGAATGTAAAAGTTGGAAACAAAGGAAGAGTACTTGGAAAATATGGCCTTGGTGATAGAAATGATGCCGGAGATCGAATGACAGAATTTTGTGAAACCAACAACTTCTTAACTGCAAATACCTTTTTTTCAACAACATGAAGGGTGACTATACACATGGACCTCACTAGATCGAAAACACAGGAAACATATCGACTACATCTGTGGAAAGAGACAATGGAAATGCTTAATATAATCATTCAGAACAAGGCCAAGGGCTGACTGTGGAACAGACCATCAATTTCTCATATGCTAGTTCAAGTAGAAGCTGAAGAAAATTTAGAACAAATCCACATGAGCCAAAATATGACCTTGAGTATATCCCATTTGAATTTAGAGACCATTTCAAAAATAGATTTGACGAATTAAACACTAATGACTCAAGACCAGACAAGTTGTGGTTTGACATCAAGGACATCATACATGAAGAAAGCAAAAGGTCATTAAAAAGACAAGAAAGTCAGAAAAGATCAAAATGAATGTCAGCAGAGACTCTGAAACTTGCTCTTGAATGGAGAGTAGCTAAACTGAATGGAAGAAGAGATGAAGTACAACAACTGAACAGAAGATTTCAAAGGGCAGCTCAAGAAGACAAAGTAAAATATTTTAAAGACTTGCAGATTTCGAGTTAGAAAACCAAAAGGGAAGAACACACTCGTCATTTCTCAAGTTGAAAGAATTGAAGAAAAATTTCAAGCCTCGAGTTGCAATTTTGAACAATTCTACAGGCAAAATATTGAATGATGCAGGAAACATCTAAAGTGGATGAAAGAAATACACAATCTCTGTACCAAAAAGAACTGGTTGACATTCAACCATTTCAGGAGGCAGCATATGATCAGGAACCAATGGTATTGAATGAGAAAGTCCAAGCTGCACTGAAGGCATTGGCAAAAAACAAGGCTCCAGGAATTGACGGAATACCAGTTGAGATGTTTCAACAAATGGATGCAGTGCCAGAGATGCTCACTCATCTATGCCAAGAAATTTGGAAGAAAGATACCTGGCCACCTGACTGGAAGAGATCCACATTTGTGCCCATTCCAAAGAAAGGTGATCCAGCAGAATGTGAAAATTACTGAACAATATTATTAATAATACCTGCAAGTAAAATTTTGCTGAAGATCATTCAAAAGCAGTTGCAGCAGTACATCCACAGGGAACTGCCAAAAATTCAAGCAGGATTCAGAAGAGGGCGTGGAATGAGAGATGTCATTGCTGATGTCAAATGGATCTTGGCTGAAAGCAGAGAATACCAGCAAGATATTTACCTGTGTTTTACTGACTATGCAAAGGTATTCAACTGTGTGGATCATAGCAAATTATGGACAACATTGTGAAGAACGTGAATTCCAAACACTTAATTGTGCTCATGAGGAACCTGTCCATAGACCAAGAGGCAGTCGTTTGAACAGAACAAGAGGATACTGCATGGTTTAAAGTTAGGAAAGGTGTGCATCATGGTTGTATCCTTTCACCATACTGATTCAATCTGTATGCTGAGCAAATAACCTGAGAAACTGGACTATAAGAAGAAGAATGTGGCATCAGAGTTGGAGGAAGACCCGTTAACAACCTTTGATATGCAGATGACACAACCTTGCTTGCTGAAAGTGAAGAGGACTGGAAGCACTTACTGATGAAGATCGAAGACTATAGCCTTCAGTATGGATTACACCTCAACATAAAGAAACAAAAATCCTCACAACTGGACTAATAAGCAACATCATGATCAATGGAGAAAAGATTGACATTGTCGAAGATTTCATTTTACTTGAATTCACAGTCAATGCCCATGGAAGCAGCAGTCAAGAAATCAACTGATGTATTGCACTGCATTTGGGTAAATCTGCTGCAAAAGACCTCTTTTAAGTGTTAAAAAGCAACAATGTCACTCTGAGAACTAAGGTGTGCCTGACCCAAGCTAGGATATTTTCAATCATCTCATAAGCATGTGAAAGCTGGACAATGAATAAGAAGACTGTAGAAGAAATGATACCTTTGAATTATGGTGTTGGCAAAGAATATTGAATATACCATGGACTTCCAGAAGAACAAACAAATCTGGAAGAAGTACAGCCAGAGAGTGCTCCTTGGAAGCTAGGAAGGCGAGACTTCGTTTCACGTACTTTGGTCATGTTATCAGGAAGGATAAATCCCTGGAAAAGGACATCATGATTTATAAAGTAGAGGGTCAGCAAAAAAAGAGAAAGACCCTTAACGAGATGGGTTGTCACAGTGGCTGAAACAATGGGCTCAAACGTAGCAAAGATTGTGAGGATGGCACAGGACTGAGCAGTGGTTTGTTCTGCTGTACATAAGGTTCCTATGAGTTGGAACTGACTTGACTTCACCTAACAACAACAACAGTTAAATTCCCAGCTCTGCTAGAACCTAAAATTTGCCCTTGTGTAGTTTATAACCTGTTTCTCATATATGAGATTATATAATTGGAGCACATGACTTTATTGCATAACTTTCAGATCTGAAATGTGTACGTGTATATCTATATTTATTATTAAGTTTTATTCAAAAGTGAAATAACCTAGGTTGAATGACAGTATATAAAGTGTTGGGATCAATCATGTCATGTATTTTTAAATATTCATAATACTCTCCAAAATAGATTTTTCTAAGAGGATCAATAATGCAGTTGATTATAGCAGATTGTGTATTTTCATCTGCCTTATACACAGCATCAAGATGAGGTTGGCAAGAGGGGGTTGTTGTTTTTAGGTGCTGTCGAGTCAATATCAGCTCATAGCCACCTCATGTGACAGAGTAGGACTTCCCCATATAGTTTTCTTAGCCGTAATCTTTATAGGAGATTTCCAGGTCTTTCTCCCACAGAGTTACTGGGTGGTTAGCAGCCAAGTGCTTAATTGTTGTGCCACCAGGGGTAAAAGGAACATATGCATTAGAGTGACAATCCCAAAAAGTAACTGAGGATAAATAAGATCTGGATAGGAGGACACATGAGAATACCTTAAGATTACAAAACCAGATTTTTAATGGGATATAGTGTAACAGTCACCATTTTAATGAAATATATTTTTTCCACACTCCTTGTTCTGATTGCAGGGAAGCAACTTGCTGTATGATTTAGAAATATTCAAAAATCATATTTTAACACTAGTATCAAAGAAGTACTGCATGCTTCCAGGAGACACTTGATCAAAGTGTGTAACTCCATAAAAACGTTTGCCTGCACAGGAACAACTCATTATAGATTATGTTAATCCATGAAATTCAAGAAGATCCTAAATTGTAATTTGGCCTCAGTTTTATTTCAATTACTATATTCAGCACAGCATAAATAATCCTATTTACACATATACTTCAAGTTTACATAATACTTTGTAGAAAAAAATAAAATTTGAAAAACAAATAGTAAATTAGTTTATGTTTTAACACAAAATTGAATAGTACCCTCATATTTTAAAACCTCTCTTGTTTCTAAGTATACCTTGCTTTTTTAAGTAACAAAAGTACAATTTTTCTGTATACTATATACCTAGAATCTTACAAGCATAAAATTTAGATATAGAACAATTAAAGAAGGAAAAAGGAAGATTTTACTTTATATTAAATTGAAGACTATTTCAAGGACTTTGGTCATGCCCTTTCTGAATAAGCTCTTAATATGAGTTTAGCACTTAGTATGTTATGACAATTAGCAGGGTCTGTAAAGGCCTATAGGGTTGCCATGAGTTGGAATCAACTCGACAGCAATTGGGCAAAGGCCCAGGGAGAAAGCTTTCTTGGCATGTTTGAAGAACATCATAGAACAGAACACCATTTTACTGGCACGGAGAGAAAGACATAAAATCAGAGAGGTAACAGAAGCCAGATGTATAAGGCCATGAAGGTCATTTAAGGACTTTAGATCGCACAAGAGTAGTGTTTACTGAGAGCTCTGAGTCAAATCCTGGTTGATAATAAAGGTTACCTAAATCTAAAAAATAAGAAAAAGAAAAATAGCTCTAGTAGGATAAAATATGGACTGTAGAAGAAAAAGCACTGAATTTACATTTGTTAGGAGACTATTAAAAGTAGATCAATTGTTTAAATGGTGTATCTTTGGCTGTGTATATTTTCACCAAAGTAAAAAAGTTAAAAAAAAAAAGACCAAGTGAGGCATGTAGGAGCAATGAGAATGAGGAGTATGTTCTAAGGGAGAACCTGAAAATATAAGACTAGAAGACTAGATTCAGAGAGAGATTTAATAAAGAATATCTCTGTTCACAGAGGAGCCCTGGTGGTGACATGGTTAAGTGCTCAGTTGCTGACTGAAAAGGTCAGCAGTTCGAACACACCAGCTGCTCTGTGGGAGAAAGATGTGGCAGTCTGCTTCCTTAGAGATTTACAGCCCTGGAAACCCTATGGGGCTGTTCTACTGTGTCCTATAGTGTCGCTATGAGCTGGAATTGACTCGAAGGTTTGGTTTGGTTTTGGTTTGGCCAATGTACCTCTTGAACACTCACAACATAATCAGCATACAATAATACATCATTTGTGGGTGCTCAAAGTCCTATTAAAACAAGGACTGTGGAATTTCAAGTGTCTGTAACCCTGATGGAGTGACTGGGGTGGGGGGTATTAATCTGTAACAACTGAAATTTCAACACCCTCTATTCACCCATGGCATTAGATCAGCCCCCAGAGTCCACATCAGCCCTAGTACAGGGGATGGAGAAGTCTTTGATGTCATAAACTCAGCTAACACAACTTATAATAAGAATCAAAGCATGTCTAGTTTAGAAAAGAGGCTACAGATTATCTGCCTAATTTTTTCAAACATTAAGTAACATTCTGCTAACTGCAGATCTTTCTCTATGTCTTTTATTATGGTTCAATGTGGCTGAGAATGCTGATTTAATTTTTAAATCAAGATCATTCAAGGAGCTTGGCTAAAAGTACCAGGAGAAACTTTCCTTGATTTGTAAGCCCATCATAGTATGGATAACCACTTCTTTTTCTGTTAAAATGTCACTTAGCTCTTCTCCATAGTTACATGTCACCAAATGAGTCTAATGATACTTTGTAAAACAGCCAAATACCATGGATTGACAATTCAATCATCTGTATATGAAATATTGCATACTTCACTAAGGAAATAATATGATTAATGTGTAATATGCCCTCCTACAGCCATATCCTTCTGAGAAAATGGTGTAATAACAGGATCATTTCTCCAACATTTATGCCCTAACACAGATAATGTCCTATCAGCTTTTATCTTTCTCATTTCTGGGTGTAAATAGAAGGAACCAGGTGATCAATGTACTTTTGTTCACTTCAGTATCCAGAGAAATTCATAATGGCCCCAAAAGACAATCATAATGAGTTAATATCTTCTTTCTTTACATTTTTATTTAAAGCTATATCATGAAAATTTGACCTATAACAGTCCGTGAAAATAATTACTCTCTCCAGGACTCTGTGTCAGTTTGTCATCTAAACATGAATTTTTATTAATGTTCATTATACTTTCACATAAGCATGAAGAAGCAAACATTTTATTGCAATTTAAAAGAGAGAAAGTATCTTACTTGAAGTGACCTAAGTAGAGCTATGAGTAAAGTCATTTTCTAAAATTCTTCACTTATTCTTCAGCTTCTAAAATCATGTCCTGAGCAGAAAATACTAGTCAATTATCATGATGTTACATGTGAGAGAAAACATACCGCCTGGTGTACCTGGTTGCTCAATGGTTAAGCACTTGGCTCCTAGCTGAAAGGTCGGCGGTTCAAACTCACCAACCACTCCACTGGAGAAAAGATTTCTGCCTAAAAATCCCTATGGGGCAGTTCTACTCTGTCACATGGGATCACTATGGGTTGGAATCGACTCCATGGCACACAGCAAGCAATATAAATGTTGTGTGTCTATGCATACGTATATATCTGTGTGTGTGTATACACATACATGTCTTGTGCAAAAATACTTTATTAGAAGCATGTTCCAAATAACCAGGAGAGATCTTGCCCAAGAGGAAAATTTTATTGCTTATTTGATTCATGAATGCAGTTCCCTCGAAAAAGTCTGTATCAAAATAAGCTACTGTTATAGAAAATGTTTATAGTAAGAATCAGCTTTGAGATAAAACCAAAAAATTGCAATGGAAACAAAAATTTTCATTAATAGGTTGAATCCAAGCAATATGTTTATTTTCTGAAAGAAAATAGATCATTTAGCAAATTCTTGCTAGCAGAGGCCCCGTCAGCTGAAAAGTGATGGAGTTGGAAATAAAAACTAATTTTTCGAACTCAAATTCAAAATCAAATACATTAAAGCACTCAGTCTTCTCCAAAAGCCTGATTTCTTGAAAACATAAGGAACTAAATTTACTTAAATGAAGAAAGAAAACTACTTTTATTTGTTTATAGTAACTGTTTTGAGCCCACCCCTCCCACTCCACCTCCAATTTCAGGCAAAAAAAGCAATGCCAGTTTTGGGAATTTTCAGTGATAATAAATGAAGATATTACTTATGACTGTCTACCATTTTGCTGGCACTTTATCTCACCATCAGAACCTGAAGCACAATAACTATCTGTGTCCCTTTGCTGCCAACAGAGCTAGTGCTAGCTGTCATACTCTCTTAACGCTTACCTCACTGCGAAGGGGTCGAATTTTAGTTTTACATAGTATTTGACAAGGCCACCACCACCACATCCACCCATACTACCCATCGTGGTTTTTTTTTTTATAGATTCAAAGAAAGCAATATTTGCAGTCTCAATTACCTGTTGGTCACTCAAACAATAGCCTTATAATTTCACCAAAAGAATACTTTCTTTAATAACAACACTATTTCCATCAGTTAGATAATATCTGGGATGCAAACTTGAAGGATTATGAGGGGCTCGGGGGAGCACTCTTTTGTCACCTCTGCACAGGGTTTCATTGGTCCAGCATACATCTTTTAAAGCAATACCAGAAAATAGAAATCAAAGGCTAGGATGGCATACCCGAGAGATCCTGAAAATTTTATTTGATTGAAACAATTTTATAGTTTCTATAGAATTGGAAGACTTCCATTCAGAATGCCTTCTGGCCATTTATTCATTGGTCAGTCTATTATGGTAAAATACAGTTACGGTTTGTAATTAACAATAACAGAGGAGGTTGTGAAGTAAATTACCAGCTGCACTTCAGACAACAGGAATTATCTGAATTTGGCTGCTGTCTTTGCAACATCAGCTGGTATTCTACTTGTGGAAACTGTAGAGTCTGTGTATATAACAGCAAGATCTAGGAACAGGGGACTAGAATAAATTGCAAAAATACAGGATGGTCAAAATGGAAATAATCTCCACCCTCAGAGAGCCTGAAGTGTAGTGATGGAGGTAAATATAATAAAATAATCACACAAATTAATTATGTATGATAAATGTGGGAGAAAGACGTGGCAGTCTGCTTCCATAAAGATCACAGCCTTGGAAACCCTATGAGGCAATTCCACTCTGTCCTACGGGGTCGCTACGAGTCAGAACCACTTGACGGCAGCGGGTTTGATTTGGCAATTTGATAAATGCCATGAAGAAAAATTACAAGGTATTTAATGGTTGGAAAAATATATACGTTAATATATGATACGGTATATATGATAAGGAAAAGTAAAAGTCTGGGCAGCAAGCAGGGCTTTTTTGAAGAAGCTGAGAGATCTAATTTAGCATGTTGAAATAAAGCCTTTATTTATTTATTGTCTGTCTTCTCCATGTAGAATAGCAATGAAGGCAGAGTTTTTGTTGATTTTGTTCACTGCTGTATCCGCAGCTCTTAAGATAATGCCTAGCCGGAGCA
This sequence comes from Trichechus manatus latirostris, assembly GCF_000243295.1. NCBI lineage: Eukaryota > Metazoa > Chordata > Mammalia > Sirenia > Trichechidae > Trichechus > Trichechus manatus. The sequence goes on from NW_004444077.1 coordinate 1,056,744, forward strand.
GAAACTCAATAAATATTTGTTAAATAAAGTAAAGGTTTGCTAGAAGGAAGGAAACTAGAAGAGCATTCCAGGAAGAGACAACATGTGTGATAATCCTGAGATGAGAAAATTTCGATACATTCAAAGACCTGAAAGTGGGTCATGCAGAGCAAGGGAGAGAAATGTTCAAGATGAGGCCGGGGGTTGCCAGACACCTCATCTAAGGCTTGTTAGTTCAGGTGGTAAGAACATGAGTCTTCAGCCTCAGAGTAATGAGGCGTCACTAACCAGTAACCAGTGGCTGTTGAGTTGACTTTGACTCATGAAGACCTCACATGCTTCAGAGGTAAACTTTGGTCCACAGGGTTTTCAATGGCTGATTTTTCAGAAGTAGATTGCCAAGTCTTTCTTCTGAGGTACCTCTTGGTGTTCTGGGACATCCAACCTTTTAGTTAGCAGCCAAGCAAGTTAACTGCACCACACAAGAAGGAGTCATTAAAGGGTCTTAAATATGATGAAAATGACCAGATTGGTGTTTGTTTTTGTTGTTGCTGTTGCTTGTTTTTTATATATGTGTTCTTTTTAAGTTTGTTTGCTCTGACGACAGGGTCAGTAAACTTTTTTCTTTGAAGGGGCAGAGAATAAATATTTTAGACTTTGTAGTCATATAGTCTTTGTCAGAGCTACTCAACTCTGCCTATATAATGTAAAAGAGCAATAGACAATCCAAAAACTAACAAGCACGGCTGTGTTTCAATAAAACTTTATTTATGGGCACTGGAATTTGAATTTCACATAATTTCCAAGGATCACAGAGTATTCTTTTTTTGTATTTTTTCCAACCATTAAAAAATGTAAACCCATTCTTATTCCCATGACATTACAGAAACAGGTGGTAAGAGAGATTTCGCCCATGGGCTTTAGTGTACTAAGTCCTGCTCCAGAGAACAGATCGAAGTAAGTGACAGATCAGGGAATCCATTTAAAAGACTATCGCAGATGTCCAGGTAATAGATGATGGTGGCTTGAGCTAATGTGTTGCTGTAGAGAGGGAGACAAGTAAATGAAAGTTAGATATATTTTAGATAGAGCAGATAAGATTCAGTGATGTATTAACTTTAAATAGGCCATATTCTAAGCAGTATTTCTGGGGAAGATGCTTTACACTTGGAGCCCTGGTGGCACACTGAAGAGCTCAGCTGCTAACCAAAAGGTTGGCAGTTCGAATCCACCAGCCGCTCCTTGGAAATGCTATGGGGCAATTCTACTCTGTTGTTGTTGTTAATTGCCGTTGAGTCGATTCTGACTCATAGCAACCATTCTACTCTAGGAGATAAAATCCCTTAGGACACAAAAGGATTTTGCATTTTGGGTTTTTTGTTTCTTTTGTTTGCAAATTACCCATGATGCCTCTGAGTTTAAAATTAGGACCCTGTGTCTCCTTACAAACCATATAGGATTAGGGTAAGGGTTAGGGAGAGTAGGTAGAGTAGGGGAAGGTCTCGCAGGTGAGATGATATTTGAACTGGGTCTTGAAGGCTCCATAGGTATTTGACTCTCAGAGAAGGGCAAGGCAAGACCTCATAATCAAAGAAACAGCTTAGGCAAAGGTATAGACATATATCACATTGGGGAATTCTCAAACAGTCCTGCAAAGGAAAGAACTATAAAAGGGTGAGATATGAAAGGTAAAATTGAACTTGATTATAGAGTGTTTCGATTTTGTTTTTGTTTTCATCCATACTAAGGAGTTTGTCTAGTTTTGTTAGTTTAAGTTAGGTTCAAAGTATGGAAAATATACTAAATACTAATAAGGAAAGAAAAAGTCTTCCTTCCCTAAATATCTGCTCTGGTGAGCTAAAAATTCATAAAGCTCATAGCCTGCCTGAAGGCAATAATAAAACAGAAAAAAAAATGCCAGTAAGACCTCATTATAGCCACTCTAGCAGTTAAAACCTTATTTCATGGAATGAAAATGCAGCTTTAAAGCCTTACCAGGACAATTTAGAATGCTGCTCTTTTTAATTCCATTGAATGCTTTTCTAACTATTTCAAAAATTGAACTTGCTGATCAATTCATAGTACCAATTGTCATAATTTGATAATGTCAACACATTGTTTCTGCATAAAACATCCCACAACCCAAATCTTCATAAGTAAATATTCTATTCTTAAAATATACTATATTTTCTAAAACAAAGGGGATCTGTTTTCTAGTTTTTGTACGTTTTTCTGGACACCTTCATTTGTTTCAAATATTCTAAGGACATCTTGAATCAGTATGTCCAAGATTTATCTTAATATATTCATGTGCAAATATATTTTTCTTCTT
>NW_004444077.1:1059743-1062340 GCF_000243295.1 Trichechus manatus latirostris
GATACTAAGGGATTAGCCATGCACAATACAAGGCATGGGGATTCCAGAGAGAGGCTACAGTGAGCATAAAGTGATTATAGCAGGAATGAACTCGGCATGCTTCATGAAAAGAGCGCCCGTGTGGCTGGAGCGACAGGAGTAATAGAGAGAGTGGTATAACATGAGACGGGAGAAGGAGGTGGGAGCCATATCAGGTAAAGCCTTTCAGAACAAAAGGAGTTTGGCTGTTATTCATGTGAAAAGTGAAGCTGATTAGTAATATGATAGGATTTATATTTTTAAAAGTCATTCTGGTTGCTAAGAGGGGAATGGATTAGAAATGCACAACAGAGGAAACTGGGGAACATTTCAGAGGTTACTGTAGCTATAGAATGATGGTGGCTTAGACATATGTGGAAAGGTGCAGAGGAAAAGATGCAGATAAATGCTTGGAGGATGCTTCAGAGGTACAGTCAACAGGACAAACGAGAGATTGGATGTGGAGCATAAGGAAAAAGAAAGAATTGAGAACATATCCTAGGTTTTGACTTACCACATGGAAGGATAATGATGCCATTTACTGATGGGGGAAGACTAAGGAAAGAAAAGATTTTATGTTGCATGTGAGGAGACAAGATTTTTATTTTGAACATGTTACTTATGTCTATTAGATGATGAGGTATGTATTTCAAGTAGGCACTTATATACACGTCTGATGTCTTAGAAGGAGTCCCTGGGTGGCACAAAAGGTTAAGTGCTCAACTACTAACCAAGAGATTAGTAGTTTGAACCCATTCAGAGGCACCTCAGAAGAAAGCCCTGGCAATTTACTTTAAAGAGGTCACAGCCTTGGAAACCCTATGGAGGGCAGTTCTACTCTGACACATATGGGGTAGCCACGAGTTGGAATCAACTTGACGGCAACCGATTTGTTTTTTTTTTGTTTGTTTTTTTGTTTTTGTGGTTTCCTTTCCCTGGCGGAAGTCTTAGATGGAGATAAAATGTGGGACCCATAGACATAAAAACATTTAAATCCATAGGACTAGGCACAATTCAAAGAGAGAAGAGAAAGAGCCCCAGGATCAAGCACTGAACATTCCAGCATTTAGAAGCTGATAGAGGAGGTCAATTGTGGGAGCTGGTTAAATAGTCTCTTTGAGGCTGTTGCACCTGTGTCTGGTAGTGGAGCTCGAAGTCCATAGATAAGGTAGTCAGGACGAAAAAGACAGATGTGAAGTAGAGGAAGCAATAACAAACTGAACCTGTGAGGATGGGCTAAAAGCCACAAAGATGGACTGGAATGTGCATTGGTACCCGACAGCCTCCAAGCTTCCAACATCAACGATGGTATGATCTGCAAGGAGAAGTTGGTGTCTTTGTAAAGTTGCAAAATACGGAACTGGCCCAGGAGTCAGAGGAGCTGAAAGAGAAGTCCTACAGGAGTTTAAAGAGCTGTGGTCCAGCTGCTGCCCATGCCAAAAGATGAGCTAGCAGATAAACAACAATGCGGCTGTGGCTGCTGGTTCACTTCCACCTGCTAAACCTCTCTCAAAATGGCTCTAGTGACCCACATTAACCCAGAACTGTACAGGGAAAGGAACTGTGAGAAACACAGTTCTAGCTGTTCCAGCTGAGCTAGGATAACACAACACAAATCTACTTCAGGATCTATCAATTTTTATTATTAAATAAAATATACTCCTCATTCTGAAATAGTTATATACTTACCTTCTTGCTTATTTTCCAGAAAAGCAGTAGAAATTCTGTTATGGATCCTGAATGCTACGTATTTTAGAAATGACACCTATGTTCTTAAGTTATAGAACAGCAAGGAGGACAAGCAGACCTAGAAGAGCCCATCCAGATCATGTATGTCATTTTACTATCTCTGTTTTATACTTAAGGAAACAGACCCAGTGAGTTAAATATGGACACACCATCTTTCAGAGAGCAAGAGCCAATACCATATATCCCTTCTTCAAGTTTAGTGGTTTTATATGGACTTCATATATATGTGTCATTTATAAACTATAAATATAAAAATAATATTATTATTGTCTAGTATTATTATTGGAGCCCTGGTGGCGCAGTGGTTAAGCGTTTGGCTGCTAATCAACAGGTCGGCAGTTCAAACTCACCAGTTGCTCCTTGGAAACCCTATGGGGCAGCTCTTCTCTGTCCTATAGGGTCACTATGAGTCAGAATCAACTCAACAGCAATGAGTCTGGTTTGGTTTCTTAGTATTATTATTATTTTTCCCCCTGCCATTTTTCTTCTCCTCTGTCTAAGTCTGCTATGAAGATTTTAACTTCCTCTATATGACTTCTTCATCAAGGCTTCATTTTTTTCGTGTGTGTATGTGTGTTTAATTTCTACAACTATTTTAATTTCTCAACTAAATTGACACGTGTGTTTCTGTTTTGAAATCCATGTTGAGAATGAATTGGGGTCAACAAAAGCAAGATGCTTTCTTGTTTATCTGTGGAGTGCCTGCTTTCAGATTTGGACAGTTCAGCATAGTATTCCTTTACACAAACAATTATATTGGAAAGGGAAGCACACTTTAATTAAATCTGATCTAAAGCCATTCTTCTGTACAAGCTACTTCAGCACTGAGA
>NW_004444077.1:1073189-1074317 GCF_000243295.1 Trichechus manatus latirostris
GTGTTACTTTCCTAGTATCAATGTGAGACAATATGCATACAGTACTGCCAACCAGGGAAGCTCACCCAAGTCTTTGGTGTTGAGTTTTTATTGGGAATTGATTACATACTACCTGCATGGCTGACTTTAGTTTCCAGCCATTCTGGGATGTCAGACTGATAATTACAGTCTCCAGTCTTTTCTGGAGGCAACTGATACTGTGTGGCCCCATCATATATCAGTTTCTTAGACTATCTGGTGGCCAAAGCCCCCAGGCAACAAAGACACCCCTATCAGACATTATATTCCAAGGGCCTAGATTCTGCCTCCTAGATCTCCTTTTGGGTAAGGATAATTCTTCACTACACAATTTGAGTGGGCCCAGTCTAACACAAAAGCTCTTAAAAGTGGAAGAGAAATGCAGATAAATGGGTTGGAGAGATAGAAACATGAGATAAGAGATGGTAACATTAGATGGATTTGATGCCCCTTTGTCACTATGGGTTGGAAATGACTTGACGGCAACAGGGTTTCGGTTTCCTGGTTCTGAGCTGTAGGGGGCTATGTGCAAGGACCAGAAAGAGTTCTCTAAGACTAAGGGTAGTCCTCAACCAACAGCTAGCAAGGGTCAGAGACCTCAGTCCTACGACTGGATGAAGCAGAATTCCGTCAACATGTGAATGAGCAAGGAACTAGATTCTTCTCTAGCCTACAAAAAGGATCACATTTTAAGCCAGTGAGACCTGTACCATATTTCCGACATACAGAACTTGCAGTTCTGTATATAATAAATTTGTGTTGTTTTAAGCCAGTAAATTTGTGGCAATTTGTTATACCAGCAATAGAAAACTAATACACCTGCTTAGGTCTTAAGCCTCTTTGGCCAACCATTGTTTGCTATAGAGATTGGCCAAACCCAGATTACCAGTATATTCCTGTAGCCAGAGAGAGGTTGAGTATTATTATTCACAGCCCCATTAAAAGCACTAGAAATGGGAAAGAAATGAAGCCAGACAAAACAAGCAAATATTCTCCCTACTTTACTATGTTTATTTTGTCATTTAATCCATTACCATATTTTGCCACTATCTTCACTGTGTGTTTGTCAAATAAGGCTTTGCCTTTTTATCTCTACCAAAGAATGACTGG
>NW_004444077.1:1075684-1091313 GCF_000243295.1 Trichechus manatus latirostris
AACTAGAATTTAGTGAGAGATTTAACTTTCTATTCTTCCTGAATAAACCATTTCCGACTTGAGTACCATATAACTCTTCAGCACAGGCATTCTTAGCAGCTCACTGACAGACCCTGCTCAATCAGTCATTTCCTTTCTTACACTTCTTTGATAAATACAGTGGAAGTACTAAGAATGTATGCAAACAGTGAAAAGGGAATATTAGCCCATTAACTTGAATTTGATCATTAAAGCTGTAGGTTTCTGTGGGGCCTACCTTCAAAACAGATGCAGGATTTCACCATTTTTCACTGCCTACCCAGCTTCTTGGAAGTGCAAGTCACCATCATCGCTTACTTGAATCGCTTCAACAGCTTTCTAACTGATCTCCTGCTTCTGCACTGCTTCTCATCTAAAACAGACTATCCTCAACAAAACAACCAGAATAGTGCTGTTAAAATTAAGTCAAAATTATGTCTCTCCTTTGCCCAAAACCATATGATGGCTTACCATTCCATTGAGTTAAAAGCCAATGGCCTGTAAAGCCCTGAATAATCCACCCCTCCTTACCCCTCTGACTGTGTCTCCAATCATTCTCTCCCTCAGTTAATCCATTGCAGTCAATAGGCCTCTTTTGTTATTCTTCAAACAAACAAGCAGGCTTCTGCCTTTTGGCTCAACACTTATTTTTTTTGGGGGTGCCTAGAAGTTTTACACCTGGCTCACTCCTTCACTTACTCCAGGTCTTTGCTCAAATGCTATCTTCACAATGATGAAACCACCTGTGTTCACTCCATTAAAAATTATAACTGCCATCCTTGCATTTTCTCTCACTCTCCTCTGCTTTAGTTTTCTCCATAGCACTTGCCATCATCTGTCATACTATATATTTTACTTATTTTGTTTATACAGGTAGCACAGTGGCTCAGATGCTAACCAAAAGGTCGGTGGTTCAAACTCACCAGCCTCTCTGTGGGAGAAAGATGTAGCAGTCAGCTTCCATAAAGTTTACAGTCTTGGAAACCCTACGGGGCAGGGCAGCTCTGTCCTGCAGGGCCACTACGAGTTAGAATCGACTGGACTGCAATGGGTTTGGTATCTTTTTTTCCTGTATTTTGTTTATTATCTATCTCCCTCCACTACCCCAACAGAAAGTTCCACAAAGGAAGAGCTTTTTGTCTGTTTTATTTGCAGAGGTATCTACAGTGAATGAATGTAATCAGCAATAGGGAATCTATAGTTGTATCTTCCTCCTACGTTTCTTCACGGATCTGTCTACATGATAGACAAAAGCAGTCCAAAAGAAGACTCAACACTCAGTCTAAGTATTTACTAATGCCTACAATGTAGCCAACACCATGCTACAAACTGGGGATACAAAAGTGAGAAAAGTGACCTGTTATCTGCCAGCACAGAAATGAATTAAGTTGGTTCATACTGTGGTAAGAAAGTTTATTGGATTATTAATTTTCACTTTTTGTTATGGAAAAAGAACAAAAGGCTAAGATACTTCTTTCTCTTATATCTTAAAAAGTGAGGATTTTCTTCTTCAGATGTTGTTACTGGCTTTTGTATTGCTAGAAACAGAAGTTGCCAGTAATCCAGAAGCAACGTCCACCCTGTTATTTGAGAACTAGAGTCCAATTAAGAGGAATGAGAAAGAGCCTGGTTCTGAGACCAGAAAGTGAAAGGGAGTCAACTCCCGAGATAAATGGTGGGTTTAGGGGATTTGGGAGTTTCCATCAATAGTGTAGACTTATGCCCTTATTTAGTCACTATGATGGACAGTGGGAATCAGATGTTAGTGGTTAACTAGTAATTTAAGCACCAAAGTCTTGAGAACTAATGAAGGTCTACACAGTCCAATCTTCAAGCAATGGAAAAGACCACTTGAGGGGTATCTCTAAACCCACCCAGGGAATTAGTGTCCAGATGATGGCAAAGACTAACCTCAGCAGTAGCACAAGCAACAGATTCAGCAAGGTACCAATAAATACCACCAAGGACAAAAAGTCCCTATGTTTCTTTATAAATACTCTACTACCTCCAAACCTCAGATTATTATGAAGCCTAGGTACTGGGAGGAGGCCTGATGGTGCACTGGTTAAGAGCTTGGCTGCTAATCAAAGGGTCAGCAGTACAAATTCACCAGCTGCTCCTTGGAAACCCTATGGGGCAGTTCTACTCTGCCCTATAGGGTCACTATGAGTCAGAATTGACTTGATGGCAACAGATTTGGGGGTTTTTTGGTCTAAGTAGTGGTAAAGCATTTCTAGAAGTAAAACTGCTTTGATTTTCACCATCTTAGCAAATGAGGTTTAAGGACCAAATATACATTAAGTTAGATGAAATAAACTAATAAGTCCTCTCTTGCCCTCAAAGATTACAGAGAAGTTTACAGTTGCTACTTATTGAGACCTTACTCAAGGTCACTAAAAATGCTCCTTCAGGTCATGGCTGCAGTATGGACTAATCATAACACCTATAATTTTGGCCTACTGGTTTTTAAACTATAGCCAACACCCTGTTGAAGAAATAATGCAGACATATGAGTGATGTTAATAATCACTTTTAACTTGGAAACAACAAAAATAAAAAATAACAGTGGACCATTGCTGAGATTCAGTTTAAAGAGAGACTTTGTAAATGTCTAAAAACACCCTCAGGTAAATATAAATTGAGTAGCAGATGCCTGAAAAAGGAAGAGAAAGCAAATAGAGTCTGCTAGAGTTGAATTATCTACCATATCCAGGGAAGAAAAAGAAAATAATATCACAGAAGGTAATTTTTAAGGTCCTTTTTTCAGCGTCTGAATTTCTAAAAGAGAGTATTTTCCTGAAGAGTGAAGGGCAGTTGATAGCAGATATTATGGGTATGGGAACTCTGTAACAGCCAAGACTAAATGTGAATTCAGATAAGGTCTAATGTTTTCAGTATGAAAATACCATCAGCCTCTGACAGAAATCATGTGTTTTCTACAGGTGGAAAACGAGTTCCAGAAGAAAAGTTATTTGAATCTTGGAGATGGCCCATCACTAAGATGCTAGAGCAGCAGCAACCCTAAACAAGTATTATAAAACTAAGATGTATTTAGTGGATATTGATAAACCAGAGAGGGATAAGGGAAGCTTAAACTGCTCCTGCAAGAAATAAGACTTTCTGGCACAACCTCCCTTCTAAGTATGACCCAGAATAGCTGTGACCCAGGACGTAGAAAAGGAACAGGCCAAAAGACCACCAAATAAAAAAAATAAATAAAAAAAATTCCAATTTGAGATAAGGACTAGTCATTGAAACACTCTCCCTTGGCCAGTTAAACGGTCTATGGCAAGATACTCTTTGTAGCATCCCAGGAGGCTAAGAAATTAGATACCCAAATATAAGTAGGGGCCTATCTCTTCCAAATTTTAGAGACACAGTAACTTGGACAAGGTTAATAAAGATCAAGAGGTTAGAAATTGCTGGAAATGTATTTAAACTAATTTTTTTATGTAGCATTTAAGCCCAAGGTAGCCAAGATTATGAAGGTGGTGTCTCGAAAGGCACTTGGCTTATCTATTTTTTCTTTAAGACAATCTTACATACTCAAATTTTAGAATGCTCAGTGAGAACATAAACCATATCTGAGACACTGCTTTACTGATGAGAATAACTGCTTAGGGAAAGTAGGTGCACAGTTACCTGAGCCACACTCATAAAGAGACGCTGCAATGGGGGAAAATACTCTTAGAGCAGAAAGATTTACTTAAGAAGGAGACTTCACAGGTTGATTTATTTAGACAATAATTTGTGTTTTATTCTCCCTGATGTGAAAGTCAAAGAATTAGAAATATCAGACCCTCCCCTTACTAAGGTAATGGCTACAATGTGTATCCAGAATCCAGGCTCCCTATCCCAAGTACCTTAATGATTCTTGTGACATAATCTAAAATTAGAAGCTGCTAAACACATAAAGGAGCCCTGGTTGCACAGTGGTTGTGCACCTGGCTGCTAGCCAGAAGGTGGGCAGTTCAAATCCATCAGCTACTCTGTAGAAGAAAAACGTGGCAGTCTACTTCTGTAAAGATTTACTGCCTTGGAAACCTTGAGGTTATTCTACTCTGTCCTATAGTGTCACTATTAGTTAAATCGACTCAGCAGCAACTTGTTTGGTTTTTTAGTTAAATTCATGAAAGACAAAAATTCCCCCAGTTAGGTCTTAAAAATTTACAAGTGGCCATCTAAGATACGACTATTGGTCTCTTCTCGTCCAGACCAAAGAAGAATGAAGAAAACCAAAGACTCAAGGAAACAATTAGTCCAAAGGACTAATGGACCACATGAACCATAGCCTTCACTAGCCTGAGACTAGAAGAATTAGATGGCACCCAGCTACCACTACAGTCCTTCCTGACTGGGATCACAATAGAAGGTCCTGGAAAGAGTGGGAAAAAATGTAGAATAAAATGCAAATTGATTTACAAAAAAGAGGCCAGATTTACTGGTCTGACAGAAACTAGTAGTGCCTCCAAGACTATGGCCCTTAGACAACTTTCAAACTTGGAACTGAACAGACTCCAGGAGATCACTTCTTAGCCAAAAAATAGACAGGCCTATAAAGGGAACAATAACATCCATGAGGAAGATACACCTTGGAACAATCAACCATATGACCAAAAAGGCAGCATTTGCCCAAAAGCAAAGTTCAGAAGGTAGGAACGGGCAAGAAAGCTAGGCAAATGGAAACGGGAAACCCAGGGAGGTGGGAGGAACAGCACTGACATATTGAGGGGATTACAACCAATGTCACGAAACAAGCTGTGTAAAAATTGTTGAATGGGAAACTAATTTGCTCTGTAAACTTTCACCTAAACCACAATAAAATGTTAAAAAAAAACAAAACAAAATTCCCCCAGTGACTGCCATTTTGATTGAGAGAGGCGGCTCATCAAGGGATGGTTTAGAAACTGGTTCAAAGATATGGAGAAAGAAAGGACTCAATTTTGGAGCAAAAGGGTGAGTTTCTCCAGGACTCTGATAAAGAAGGTACTAGAGCTCCAGTGAGTAACAAAGAACCATATTCTGTCTGCACAGATGAGAGATCAATGTGGGATATTGGTGAGGGCTTGACCCTAAACACAAGGTCTTGAGAGTATCCATGATGTTCCCTGATAAGGAATTTACAATCACTGGAGAAGGTTTAAAAGAAACCTTTAAGTCCACTCTGAGCAAGGGGGAGGACCAGCCTGGACAGCGGCCTTATTTATGTAACACCAAGAAATTATGGTGCCTATGTGACAAATGCAGACTAAGGACCAGGAACTTCCCCACTTTCCAGTCACTCACTGTTATGGATTGAATTGTGTCCCCGTGTCTTAGTCATCTAGTCCTGCTATAACAGAAATATCACAGGTGGACGGCTTTAACAAAGAGAAGTTTATTCTCTCACAGTCCAATAGGCTACAAGTCCAAATTCAGGGCTTCAGCTCCAGGGGAACGCTTTCTCTGTCGGCTCTGGAGGAAGGTCCATGTCATCCATCTTCCCTTGGTCTGGGAGCTTCTCTGCGCAGGATCCTCAGGTCCAAAGGCACTGCTTTCTTGGTGGTACGAGGTTCCCATGTGTCTCTGCTCGCTTCTCTCTTTAATGTCTCAAAAGAGGTTGGCTTAAGACACTATCCAATCTTGTAGACCTCATCAGTATAACTTCGGCTAATCCATCTAATTGCATGATAGTGATAGAGTTCCCAACACATAAGGAAATCACATCAGATTACAAAATGGTACACAATCATACAATACCGGGAATCATGACCCAGCCAAGTCGACAGATATTTTTGGGGGACATAATTCAATCCATGACACCCCCCAAAATATGTGTTGTAAATCCTAACTTCTACATCTGTGGTTATAATCTCATTTGGGAATGGGTTTTCTTTGCTCTAACGAGACAATATTAGTGTAGGGTGTGTTTTAAATCAATCTCTTTTGAGATATAAAAGAGACTAAACAAACAGAGATGGGGAAAGATAGACGCCACACCACATGAAGATCACAAAGGAACCAGGGAGCAAGGGCCTACCCCAAGAGCTGACAGAGAGAAAAAAACTTTTCCCTAGAGCCGGCGCCCTGAATTCAGACTTCTAGCCTCCTAACTCTGAGAAAATAAATTCCTGTTTGTTAAAGCCACCCACTTGTGGTATTTCTGTTATAGCATCACTAGATAACTAAGACAGAATTCTAGTAGCCTCAGAAGGGAAGAGGGAGAATGACTGAAGAGAAATTTCATGGGGACTCAAAAAGTGATTCCGTTTGATTCAGATCAAAGAAAGTAACATGACATTTCTTTCCCTGGGTTTTGAGAAACAAATTCCACCGATGACAACACTGGTTGGTACTCACCTTTTAAGCAATAGTCAAACCAAATTATTTTGTATGTTTTGTTTGAGAACTATACAAAAGAGAAATAATTCAACTCACAATTATAGCTACCTGAAGAGAGAATAGTTTTAATTAAGTTCAAATATTCTACTTTGTTCAGCAAATGTTTTTGAGCAGTTCCTACATGCTCTGTGCTCTGTACCAGGGATAAAAGTGTGAGCAAAACATAGTTGATATCTGTCCTCGTGGAGCTTTCAGTCTTAGTAATTTCCCATCTGCATGCTACTCTCTGGTTCAAACTTCTCTGACTTTTTTATTCATGTTTTCTTTGCTTTCATCTCCTTATTTCTTGGTGATGTGAATGACTCCTGCAGGGATTTCAGTCCCTAACCCCTAATAATAATAAAAATAGAAACAACAGCTAACTTTTCTTGGCTCCTTCAACATTCAACAGACATTTACAAAGAACTTACTATGTGCCAGGCACTGCTTTGGGACAGGAGACAGAGCAATGAACAGTGCAAAGAGCTTTTTCTTTATAGACCTTATATTATAGTGGGATGGGACAAATAATTCAAAAGTAAATAAGTAAAATAAAAAGAATATTAGATGATGGTAACTGCTAGGGAGAAGAACAAAGCAGAAGATTGCAACTTTAAGGGCAGGGAGAGGTCAGAGAAAGTCTCTTTGGAGGTGACATTTGAACAATGATTGGAAAAAAAAATGAAGCACGCTATTGCTGAAAATGTGCTCCCCGTGTTGTAAACACTGCCCATAATTTGCCTCATTGCTTTCTTGCTACTGCCTCCCATCTTCTACATAAAAACATTCATTTATTTATTCACTCAACAAATACTTATTGAGAGTATAATATGTGCCAGACACTAGAAATAAATCAGTTAAAAAAATTAAAAAAAAAAAAAAGACATGGCCTTTGTGGAGCTAACATTCTAGCAAGGTGAAAAATTTTAAGTACCTTGACCAAAGTGGCAAAATAAATATTAGAATCAGAATTCAAACCCAGATATTTCTGGCTTTGCAACTGGTCTTCCCTTTATACAATTATGCTACTCTTACTTCTTGATGATATGGTGAGTCAGTGTGAAAATTTGAGATATGACAAATTCTTGCAAGCATCATCATAATATTTTTTGTTTCCTAGGGAGGAATTTATTAGGTAAGCAATTAAATGCTTGCCACCTATCACATCAAAGTTGGTGTTATGGAAAAGGGAAAGCATAAAAGAGCCATTAGGAGTGATGTCATGTTCAGATAGATCTTCCATTTGAGCAAAACTGGCATATAACTGTTTTTCTGTATCCTGTAAGCCACTGATAGAAGACCTACAGACTTAGAGACAGAGGAGTGCTTTGTGATCCATAAAGAGTGATGTACCATAAAGGAATTTATAGGGACAGAAAGTGTTTTAGTTAAGAGTTCACAGCTGTCTTTGCTTCATGCTCATGATTTTGTGTGTCGCTTTTTTTTCTACTCAAGATGGATTGACACAGTGGCTGCAACCATGGGCTCAAGCATAACAACAATCATGAGGATGGCACAGGACCGGGCAGTGTTTGGTTCTGTTGTACATACAGTCACTATCAGTCGGAACCAACTCAACGGCACCTAGCAACAACAAAAACAACACTCAAGGTTTGATTTTAGTCAGTCTTGACAGATACTATATTCACCTATATAAGTATACTTTGCTAACTAAGTCATGGAGGAGAAAACAACCAGTTTTAGATTCTAGTTTGCAAGTAAGTATTGTTGTTGTTAATCACCTTTGAGTCGATTCCAACTCACAGTGACCCCATGTGTGCAGAGTAGAACTCCTCCATAGGGTTTTTAAGGCTGTGACCTTTCAGAAGCAGACCACCAGGCCTGTCTTCCGAGGCACCTCTTTGGCTAGTATAGAAAGCTTAAAATGGAAATTCAATCAAAATCATTCAGTTCTGACAATAAATTAAAACTCTGTATAAATTAATCAATCATTTATTTAGTTGCCAAATGTTAACTGAACACCTACCATATGGTAGGCACTTGATACTAAACCCTGGGGAATTAGCCATTAGCAAAAGAGTCAAAACTTTCTACCTTCATGAAGCTTTCATTTTGGTGGGCAGAGACAATCAATAAAATCAATAAGCAAAACTATTGTATTTTGGAAGTTGGTAAAAGTTATAGATAAAAATAAAGCAGGGAAGGGGAACAGTGAGTGAGGGTGTGATGGGGACTGCAATTTTAAATAATCAGGTATGGCTTTCTGAGATGACATTTTAGCAAAGACTGGAAAGAAGAGGAGAACTACTCATATGAATACCTGGGGGGCAGGCATTCCATGTAGAGAGAAAAGCAAAGGCAAAAGCCCTCAGAGTCATGCCTGGTAGGTGCAAAGAAAAGCAAAGAAGCCAGTAGGAGCAAAAAACAAACAAAAAAAAGAGCAAGGTGAAGAACAGGAGAAGATAATGGAGAGATAACAGGAGTAAGATCATACAGGATGTAGTAAGGATGTTGGTATTTAAGCTGAGAAATACGAAAGCTACTGGAGGGTTCCAGTAGAGGAGTGGCATGATCTGCATTAGCTTTGAGTAGGATCACTCCGGCTGCTGAGTTGAGAATAGAATATGTGGGATCAAGGGTAGAAGAGAGAGTCAGAACTAATGCAATAATCCAGGTGAGAGATGATGGTAGCTTAGATAGGGTTCTAGCATTTGGAGTGTGAAAAGTGGTCAGGGTCTGGATATATTTTGACATTTTCGACGGTAAAACAGAGAGGTTTTGTTAACTGATTAAGTGAGAGGTATGAGAGAAAAAGCATTCTTCAGAATTTCTCTGATGTACGTATAAGCTATATGGATAACTGAGATGCATTCCCCTAATAGATATGACAATTTTTAGTTACTTTTTAAAACTACTCTGCAAGATGGTTGAATAAACTTTTTTCAAGACAGATTTTTTAATATTATGATATTTAATAATAATATATATATGTTAATGACATGGCAAACCATAGACTTTTCCCCTTTTCCCTGAACCTGCCGGCAAAGCTAGACACAGACCCACCAACTTCCCATATATTGTCTCATGACTGTTTAGCTAGTGTTAGAACTCTCTGTCCCCCTGAAACTAGCTATCACCGGTGGAAAACATTTAATTGGCTGAGATTTTTCCCTTCTTGCAAAGCAACCCCAACTGTAAATCATCTGCTCTGCAATGTGTTTCCCCGTCCCTACAAAAGCCTAAGACACTGACTAACAAGACAATCAGGTTTTCAGATCTGGAGTCCTCTATCTATTAGAATAGCCTGAGTAAAACCAATCGCCTCACTTGTCTGGTTTTTGTCCTTAACAGTTTGCTGCCGTGACCCAGATTGGGATGGAAGCCCACCTCTGGACCTCATCTTCTCCACTCAGGTACTGAGGATGCTTGAGCCCGTAGTGCTCCTTCCCTGACTGGTGATTCAGAGGTCCCACAGTGGGTTCAGCTCCTGATTCCTGTGTTCTGGACATTAGTCTGTGGTAGCACGTAAGAATTCTATTTTAATTCTTTGAGCGCTCTTTGGATTTTCTCTTGTTGCCAATTTTTGTTTAATCTTGGTACTGTGGAAAACTTTCAATCTACTTCTCAGCCCCCTTTAAAAACCACTAACAATTATATGCTTTGCCACGACACTGACAATTCAGTTCATTACTTCCAAAAGTGGCAGAATTTTACTAAAGACAACTTAAAACTCCAGTAGCCTCTTTGGAGCACTTGGAATATCCATGAACTTGTCCACAAATGAGGTGCCCTTGAATCTAGGGCTCAAGGTGTCTTCTCACAAATAGCTTATTTTATTTCATTTGAGAAGGCTAAAAAATGAGAAAAAGTCTCCAATCTATCTCAAACTACCCAGTCCCTTAAGGACTATCAATCTCAACACTAATCCATTTCTTCTGATCCTCCTCATCCTCAAAAACACCTCGTGACCCTTTTCTCACCCAGAACCCTCCACACTCGCCATCCCAGCCCTTTCCCCCTATCCATTATTTCTGCTTACACTGCTGACTTAGGCTGGGTTCTCTAGAAAAGCAAAATCAGTAAAGCATTTAAATATATGTAGAGAGAGATTTATATCAAGGAAATGGCTCATGTGGTTGTAGAAGCTAGAACATACCAAGTTGGTGGGTCAGGATAGAGGAGTCTACTGATTCACATTACCCCAGGGGATGATGAACTCAAGATTGGCAGATCAGAGAGCAGGGCTCTTGCTCACAGGCTGCAAAGATAGACGAATCCCAAGATCAGCAGGCAAGACCTCAGATAAGCTGCTAGCTCAAGTCTCAAGAACCAGAGGTCAAAAGAAAAGGAGCCAGCTGCAGGATCCAGAGAGAACAAAAGGCCATGAGCCCTGTCAGAATGTCCACTTATATCTGATGCAGACCACATGCCCAAGGAAACTCCCTTTCAAATGACTGGCTACTCACAGCAGATCCCACCATGGAGGTGACCACATTATATAAAATCTCATCATGGAAGTGATCACAATATCATACAACTGCCAAACCACTGAGAATCATGGCCCAGCCAAGTTGACACATAACCTTAACCATCACATCTGTGAATTCCCTTTCTCCCTCTTTGCCCCAACTCCGTATCTTTTCCACTCCCTACCTCCATTCAAATCCCTTATAACTCACTCCCCATCCTAACCCCTATCATTGGCCCTTCCCCACATTTGACAGAAGGTCATCAACCTTAGTGCCCACCTGAACAAGTACTCCTTAAGCCTGATCATGCTGAGATTTCTATGCTATTGTTAAAGACTTTCTGAACCCATAAGAATAGGGAAGAGTTAAGTAATAAATTAAGATTGGTCCTCATGGTATATTCTCCTGAGCTCCCTGATTTATATCAACTTGTGCAATTTTAGTGGGTCCGAGATATGTTACTTTATAGTTTGAAAAAGTCTAATGGAACATTCTTCAAAATGACCTTCAAAGAAATCAGAACACCCTCTGAGGTTTGTATGCTAAAACTACAGGGAGAATACTTTAGAATCCATTCCCACTGTCTTCTCACAAATTGATTGGTCAAAGATACAATATTGTAGACAACAACGAGATAAATGGGGTCGCCATGAGTAGAAATCTACTCCATGGCAACAAACAACAACAATGATAGACATAGATCAAAAAATGTTTGGAAGGGATATTCCAGTTTCATTCTCAGTGCTCTCAATAACCAAAATGTCTTTCTTAGATTATGAGGCTCCTTAATGGTTTACAATTAGAAATTAGAAATATACAAAAACATAATTTGGAGAAACTCTCTTTGAAATACATACACTAGTTCAACACTATGAAGGCTCCACTGTAGAAAAGTCCAATTAACATAGTGCAGAGTAATGGCGTTATAAATTATCAGTTAAGAAAGAAACAAGCCAGGGAACTTTGCTCATTCCAAAACCCTCATAGATACCGACACTTGCAGATACTGCAACGAAAAGGGACACTGGACTTGTGACTTGCTGGCCTGAAATGCAAAAGAGAACAAGGGTCCAAAAATCAATCTCCCCAATGATTTTTTTCCAGACCCTCCATCTTGTGTCCATAACTCTTAATATGCAAGGGGAAATAATCCTCCCCACAAATAGACATCCCACCAACCTCCTAATGGACACAGGAGCAAGACATTTCATCATTAAAGCCTCTAATTTTCCCAACATTTTCCCTCGAAGTACACAAAACATACCTATGTGACTTGAGAGTCTACCAGATGACTTTCTTTGATCTCAACTCCTTTCTGTCTCATTAAACCAACCAGTTGTCATTGAGGCAATTCTGACTCATGGAAACCCCATGTGCATCAGAGTAGAACTGTGCTCCATAGTGTTTTCAATGGCTGATTTTTCAGAAGTAGATCTCCAGGCCTTTCTTCTGAGGCATCTTTGGGTGGACTCAAACTGCCAATCTTTTAGTTAGCAGTCAAGCATGTTAACCAGTTGCACTGCCCAAGAACTCCTCTAACGCATTGCTGCTGAGTCGATTTCAACTCATAGCAATCCTATAGGACAGAGAACTACCCCATAGGGTTTCCAAGGCTGTAAATCTTTACAGAAGCAGACTGCCACATCTTTATCCTGTGGAGCAGCTGGTGGGTTCGAACCACCGACCTTTCATTTAGCAGCCGAGCACTTAACCACTGCACCACCAGGGATCCTTCAAGAACTCCTCTAGCACCCATCAATACTCAGCATGTATTTCTGCTTAGTTCAGCTACTCCAATAAACATTCTGGGCAGAGATTTATTTTCCAACTTGAATGTTAGAAATATTTGCTCTCTCAAGGCCCTCACGCTTTTGAAGTCCCTGACTCCGCACTTACGTGCCTTAGCTCTTCAATGGCTCTTATTGACCATCTAAATTTTTGTTGCTCCTCTGAAAAGTGTCTTCAAATCTCCCCCTGCTCCCATAAAGAGGCTTTCAGCAAATGCACCTGAAGGCTTCTGCTTAAGGCCCCAGATAAAGAGGCCTTTCTATGAACGTGCCCTGGGCTAAGGATGCAGATCTATAAAAGAACATGGCTGGGGATGGGGGTGGGGGACTGAGTCCTTGACTAACTCCCTTCAGAGACCACAATGCTTTGGCTATTGTCTTAGTTATCTAAGTGCTGCTGTAAGAGAAATACCACAAGTGTATGGCTTTAACAAAGAGAAATTTATTCTCTCACAGTCTAGAAGGCTAGAAGTCTGAATTCAGGGTGCCACCTGCAGGGGAAGGTTTTCTCTCTCTGTCGGTTCTGGGGGAAGGTCCTTGTCAGCAATCTTCCTCAGCCGAGGAGCTTCTCAGTGAAGGGCCCTGGGACTAAAGGACGCCCTATTCTCCTGGTTCATTTCTTGGTGGTATGAGGTCCGCCTGTCTCTCTGCTGGCTTCTTTCTTTTATGTCTCAAAAGAAATTGACTTAAGACACAACCCAATCTTGTAGATTTAGTCCCGTTTCATTAACATTGTTGACGCACGATTTACAACATATGGGAAAATCACGTCAGATGACAAAAATGGTGGTCAATCACACTATACTGGGAATTATGAATTGAATTATGTCCCCCTAAAAATATCAATTTGGCTGGGCCATGATTCCTGGTATTGTGTGATTGTCCTCCATTTTGTGATTGTAATTTTATGTTAAAGAGGATTAGGGTGGAATTGTAACACCACCCTTACCCAGGTCACATCCCTGATCCAATGTAAAGGGGGTTTCCTTAGGATGTGGCCTGCACCACCTTTTATCTCTCAAGAGATAAAAGAAAAGGGAAGAAAGCAGAGAATTCGGGAACCTCATACCATCAAGAAAGCAGTGCTGGGAGGAGAGCTTGTCCTTTGGACCAGGGTCCCTGTGCCGAGAAGCTGCTAGTCCAGGGGAACACTGATGAGAAGGCCAAGAGAGACAGAAAGCCTTCCCCTGGAGCTGTCACCCTGAATTTGGACTTTTAGCCTACTTTACCGTAAGGAAATAAACTTCTTTGTTAAAACCATCCACTTGTGGTATTTCTGTTATAGCAGCACTAGATGACTAAGACAACAACATATGGAAAAATCAAGTCAGATGACAAAAATGGTGGTCAATCACACAGTACTGGGAATCATGGCCTAGCCAAGCCAACACACACTTTTTGGGGACACAATTCAATCCATAATATCTGTGTACAAGTCAAGTTGGGGAAGCCAGCTTTCCCCGAGGCCTGCCAGGTAAAGCCTTTGTAATTGCTTATGTTCAGGCCTGAAAAATCACACTTAGGCTTTTAGCCAGGAGCTAGACTCCTCACTTAGGACAGGTTTGTTGTTGTTGTTGTTAGGTGACACTGAGTCAGTTCCGACTCATAGCAGCCCTGTGTACAACAGAACAAAACACTGCCCAGTCTCGAGCCATCCTCCTCAATCATTGCTATGCTTGAGCTCATTGTTGCAGCCACAGTGTAAATTCATCTTGTTGAGGGTCTTCCTCTTTTTTGCTAACCCTCTACTTTACCAAGTATGATGTCCTTCTCCAAGGACTTATCCCTTCTGATAACACATCTGAAGTACGTGAGACTAGTCTCACCATCCTTGCTTCTAAGGAGCATTCTAGCTGTACTTCATCCAAGACAGATTTGTTAGTTCTTTTGGCAGTCCATGGTATTCTTTGCCAACACCATGATTTGAAGGCATCCATTCTTGTGCTGTCTTCCTTATTCATTTCCCAGCTTTCACATGCTGAAGGGGCGATTGAAAACACCATTGCTTGGGTCAGGTGCACCTTAGTCTTCAAGGTGACATCATTGCTTTTCAACACTTTAAAGAGGTCTTTTGCAGCAGATTTGACCAATGCAATGCATCATTTGATTTCATGACTGTTGCTTCCATGGGTGTTGACTGTAGATCCAAGTAAAATGAAATCTCTGACTTCAATCTTTTCTCCATTTATCATGATGTTGCTTACTGGTCCAGTTGTGAGGATTTTTGTTTTCTTTATGTTGAGGTGTAACCCATACTGAAGGCTGTGGTCTTTGATCTTCATCAATACATGCGTCAAGTCATCTTCACTTTCAGCAAGCAAGCTTGTGTCATCTGCATAACGCAGGTTGTTAATGATGTCAGGACATGACATCTCCCAAAGGGAATTATTTCTCCCCTAAATATATTAACACTATCATCAGTTTTCCTATTCTTGAGACCAAAAGACTATACCAGTAATTATTCATTGTTTACTTACAGAAAACACAATCTTATATCAAGTAACTCCATCATAGGATAATAACCTCTGGGGGCACTAAAACTTATCATATGGGAAAGTCCTAATCAGTGTGGAAACTAAAACAATATGGAGGCATTTGTGTCAAGCCCAGAGAAAAACGACCAAGGGCTGGTTTCAAAAGGTAAATGTTTAAGATAATGAATAATCTAACCTTTAGAGGTAATAGCTAGCTTGTTTCTTCAGATTTATGTGTAACCAGTATCCAGCATCTTTAGCCTCTACATTCCAGACAAACAGGTCCCTAGCCATAAAGAAACCTGAGTCAGCAGGCACTGACCCTTGGAGACCTGTGTCGTCCATCTTCTTAGCAAAAGGGACATTTTTAAAGAAGAAAGGACTTCAAGGGACATTTTGATGAATATCTGAAAGACTGATTGAAACCCCCTGGAGTTTTCTGGCTTTCTTTATTCTCCTACTGTAAAAACCTCAACACAACACATTAACATTCAGTTTATGCTGTGTCTTGCCCAATTTGCGAGTTGTATGATAGACTAATAAATCTCTAGCATTATTTT
>NW_004444077.1:1094186-1098287 GCF_000243295.1 Trichechus manatus latirostris
TTGGGATTGTTTTACAAGAAGAGGAGTCTCAATCAGTTATTTGAACAGGAAATGTTAAGATGTGCTATTGAGATGGTGGGAGCCCTGGTGATGCAGTGGTTGAGAGCTACGGCTGCTAACCAAAAGGTCAGCAGTTCAAATCCACCAATCGCTCCTTGGAAACCCTATGGGGTAGTTCTACTCTGTCCTGTGGGCTCACTATAGGTCAGAATCGACTCAACGGCAACCGGTTATTGAGATGGTGAGGAGTTCTGGTGGTGCAGTGGCTAAAAAGCTTGGCTGCTAAGCAAAAGGTAGGTGGTTTGAACCCACCAGTGGCTCCATGGGAGAAAAGACCTTTTGATCTGCTCCCATAAAGATTACAGCCTAGGAAACCCTATGGGGCAGTTTTACTTTCCGCCCTACAGGGTCACTATGAGTTGAAATCGACTTGACAGTACACAACAACAATTAAGATAGTATTAGCAACAAAGATAAAATACATAAAACTTAATAATAAAAACAAAAAAGATGGCACTAGGTCAGGGACTCAGGAATATTGGAACTCTGCCTTGACTATCTCATTCTTCTTCTCTCTAAAATCCTCAGTGATGATACACTCATAAAGCAAGTAATGAAGAGTAGAGAAGCATGTTACTATCAGACAAATGTCTGACCAATGCTAATTGTAAAGCTCCAGTAGTTTGGCTATAAAGAAAGCTCATTTTCCCTAAATACAAATAGCATCAAACCAAACAGACCCTCAGATTGCTCTGTCTGGGCCCCGACTGGGAAAACTTACTCTCAGAAATCGCCATTCCAATGGGTCACCCAAGAGAAAGAATGATTATCTCATGAAATCTTATGTATAACGTTAAGTCTTAAACTCTTAAAACAACGTATAGCATAACAATTGCACTGGAACTAAATCCAGATCAACAATCCTCCTTATGGGACATGAAGAAAAGGGGAAGAAGGCAAATAGGATCCTTAATTTCTTCATGCCAACCCCAGCAGTAAATAGGAATGACTCCTAAAGATGGCATAGGAAAGACTTCTACCACTGAACAATTACAGCCTCTGCCTACTAAGTGGTTAAAGTTAGCAGGAGGCTCAGGAGACCTGAGAAATTGAATATTCTTATACTTTAGTGGGGGATTTCAAAGTCTAATTATAAGCTATATAATTTTACTTAAACATTATTGCAATTTATCATTTCTAAATTGATTTTGATTAAATATATCTGTACTATGACTTATATATTATATATTTAAAAAAAACCAAACCTGTGGCCGATTCTGACTCATAGCAACCTTATATAACATATAATACACGATCATTAATATGAAAAAATGTTTTGCATTTATGGGATTTGTTAGATTTCTAAGTATCTTTTTAGTTCTGGAATTCCGGAGGAATCAAATGTTCATATTTATTCAATCTTGGAACAGAATTTGGAAGAAAAAAAGGAGATACTATATGTTTTCCTCACCCCATGTGGAAGTCTGAGCTCACAGGGAAGGCTGCAGCAGTAGACTCTTAGGGCTGTTTCTAATCCAAACAGCAATAAAACAAGGTTAAATTCCAATGCAGAACGTTAAGGGTGATGTGATGATAAATTATATATATACATACACACATACATATATAAAGGATTTAAGGAGGAAAAGAAAAAGGCAACTGGGATCCTAAGGCAGTAAGAAATTTTTCTCTGGAGATAAAAAGGATGCCTTGTAAATAAATATATTGCTTTTCAAATGGTAGTCATAAAGCAAATGCAAAACATGTCCAAAAGGAAAACAGGAAACTAACCTCTGTGCAGAGTGAAAAATCTTTTTAAAAACGTTTTCATCCACGTTCAATACAAAATGGAGAAACAGTATCTCAACACCATCTAGAGTAGACTACTCAGACTCATATATCTTTATCCAATGAATCAGATACTAAGAAAAAGCATCCTTTCAAACTTAAAATGGGAATCTATCATCATATACCAAAAGAATACTATAACATAGAATGTTTTCGGTGCTATCATTTTATTATGGTATCTTTACAGTTTACAGGTGTTTCTGCTCATACATATACATTCACGCCTCCTCCATGAGGAAGTGAGCACCATCTATGCAGGCAAGTAACTGTTAGTCTCCCACATTTTCTTGAAAACACCTTAAACGTGCCTTTTTGCCAGCTGATTTCCAAAGAATACAGTAGATCACCCCTTTAAAGACTACACAGAATACCTGGATTCTAGGTTCTTGCCACAAAATATAACCTTGAATTATATCTATTTAATTCTTGTCAAAAGCCTGATGGCCAGACACAGTATCGATGAATGATGGTCTAAAGGACAGGAAGTCCATCTACTCCTTCATCCATTCTAAATTAGACTTGAGCATCAATGCTAATGTCCAAGACCTGAGAATGTACACTACATTGTTCTGACTCCTTCAAGAACTTCTATAACTGAGTTAAGCTTTTTTCTTCATGTCCTTGGACTACTTAAATAAACAGCTTAGTTAGAGATAATCCTGTATATGTCAGGGACAAGAAAGTGATGTTTCTTTAATAAACTGATTGGCTTTAATTTATGGATGTTCTAAATCTTATGATTTTATTTCCATCTTTGTTTTGCCTGGTAAACCATAGAGCCAAATTTGCACCACAGTTCTTACAACTATACAGAAATATATATTTCTCTGTGCTAATCTAGGTTCATTATTTTTCCACCCATTTGTTTCCCTTCAACCCTGTGCCTTTCAATTACTTTCAGTTGTGTTGTTGTTGTTATTGTTGTTAGGTGCTGTAGAGTCAATTTCGACTCATAGCAACCCGACGCACAACAGAACAAAACATGCCCGGTCCTGCGTCATCCTCACAATAGTGTTTATGCTTGAGCCCATTGTTACAGACACTGTGTCAATCCATCTCGTTGAGGGTCTTCTTTTCTTTTGCTGACCCTCTACCTTACCAAGCATGATGTCCTTCTCCAGGGACTGTTCCCTCCTGATAACGTCCTGATAGCATATCCTTTAGTTGTAAAGTACAACAAACTCCTTAAAAGTAGAATTATTATTATTAGTATGTCTTCAATTGAATGACACATAGAATATTAATTGAAGAAGTTTCCCAAAATGTAATTAAGCTTCGTGGAAATATTCAGAAACGCAACTGATAAATTATCATCACTCATTTCTATTTTCAACCTTACCCCTTTAATTAGCAGAGCACTCAGGTCATGCTGATAATATTATATTGTTTTAATGCCAATGTTCTTGTGTAATTTATATTTCAACACATTGAGCACAAAGGTTTCATCTTGAACATGCTAAAAATATTGTTTTCCTGATGACATAACTAATGAACCACCAAAAAAGCACGTCTATAACCAGGAAGGATATTAAATAACAACTGACAGAGCCATATGATAAATTGCTATATTTTGACATATAAAGGATTATTTTCAATTATTTTTCTTGGACAATTAAGCTTATTCAAATTTCATAATGGGTTTTTGTGTCAGTCATCATCATACATAAAACACTTTAACGGTGTACAGTAAGCTTTTTCTCTTCATACAAATATCTTAAGACCTGTAATTACACCTCATTAAACCTTGGCACCACAATTTGGAAATCCCATTCATAATATTTAGCCTGAAATTGTACTAAATAAATAAAGTGTATTATCTCTAAAGCATTCATGAACTTGTTTTCTATAGGAGAATATTTAAAATTGAATAAATTAGGTAAGGTTTCAAGCATTAGTAGAAGAATTTAATGAAATAAAATGACAAGGTCTTTTCTTTTTTCTACCATAGGGAAATATTGTTCCATGAATCAATCTCTTGACTGAACTTGTTATACACATTTATTTTAAAAAATAAATCAAAAAGATTTTAAAAAATTGCAATATAATGGATCGCTTTTTGTGTGGTCTTTCCAGCCATGATCTTGTAACTCCCACACAGTTGATTGAGCAGGACTGTGTGATAGGTTAATTGTAGCCCACCAAGGGGATTCATCAGTTTTGCCATCCCACTGGGCTTGAAATGAGGACAGCCCACCACCACCAAGGAAGAACAGCCAGGAGGGGAGAGCACATCCTTTGGACCTGGGATCCCTG
>NW_004444077.1:1098699-1113331 GCF_000243295.1 Trichechus manatus latirostris
TATCTGATCTCCGCCTCATGAGAATCAGCCTTGGGCTACTGGTCTTGATTCTCCTTTCCCCTTGTGAAGTTAGAGGAGGTCAGACACTGCTCCCATGTCATTTTTACAAAAATCTTCACACATGTGTTATGTTGTCAGTAATGGTTCATCAAAGCTGGTTAACTCAACTAATATTTTACTAAATGCCTAATATAATCAATCATTGAATAGAAGAAACTCAGGAAAGCACACAATATTAAAAATTGGGAAGGGTCTAAAATTTTGCTTTACCTGCAAAGTGACAATATAGCAGGTTACATGTTCACTGATGCTGACAGCAGACATGAGCATCCTGGGTCAAAGGCAAAGGATTTATTACTGACAGCATTAGCAGTATCCAGAGTATCATCATTTTCTACAGTTCCCTAAACCACAATTCCTACAGGTTGATACAAAGAAAGACTGGTGTGTTTGTCACTGTAAACACAGTGGGTTGCAGTATAGGAGAGGAATGCCAAACTAAGGGAACCCAAATCTTTTAAAATGGATGATAAGCCTGTCTAATCTT
Organism: Trichechus manatus latirostris; assembly: GCF_000243295.1. NCBI lineage: Eukaryota > Metazoa > Chordata > Mammalia > Sirenia > Trichechidae > Trichechus > Trichechus manatus. Next base: position 1,099,247 of record NW_004444077.1, read on the forward strand.
TGCCTCAGTGGGAGACATCTTTATTACACTGGACAGTAAACAAAACTTTGCTCCAGTTGGAGGCACTATCTCTAAAGGCTGTTCGCCATACAAACATCCTTGAAAAGATAGTCCAGAATGAAGTCATGTCTCTGTTCATAAGACATGCACAAATGTAAGAGGCCCATGGTGAATTGTCTTCCAACATACAGCAAAGCAAAAGTTCCAATAACAGCCTTCGATGGACTGTGTCTCCACAGTGGTAATTTTTGTATTTTTTTTAAACTGGTAATGATTTTTTAAAAAGAAGTCTTGATATTTTCCTAGTCATATCAGTAATACCAATTTTTTCTGTTGCTTTATTTTATCTACCATACATGTTGGCTAGTCTACTTATTCTAATTAAAATCTCATTTATGCTCAGTAACTCAGAATGATAACAATGGGGTGGTATCTGAATCACTTGGGGAACTTTTAAGAATACAGATGTCTGTATCCTATCCCTATAGATTCTGATGTAGTAGGTCTGTAATGGGACCGGAGAATCGGTAATCTGAAAAGTTCTCAAAGTCAATAAACACATAAAAGAGGTGCTTAACTTCATTAATTATCAGGGGACAGGAATTAAAACCAAAATGCACCCACCAGACTGTTTCAGAAAAAAAAAAAAAGAAAAGATAGAAACCAGAACTCATATACACAGTTGTTACAAGTGCAAATGGAAACTACCAGTCCAAAAAACTGTTTGGCAGGATTTTCTACTGAACACATGTAGTCCCCATGATCCAGCAATTTTACTCCTAAGTATCTAACCACAGAAATGTGAACCTATGTTTACCGGAAGATATGTACAAGAATATTAATAGCAGCCTTACATGTAATAGCCAAAAACTGAAAACAACTGTCATGCCTATCAACAGTAGAATGGGTAGGTAAATTCTGGTAAAACTCATTCAAAAATATGTAATATTAATAAACTACAACTAAACACAGAAATATAAATGAATCTCACAAACATCATGTTGAGTGACACAGACAGACATTAAAAGATTAGCTATAGTATGATTCTGTTCATATCAAGTTCAACAATGAACAAAACTAACTGATGGTGTTAAAAGTGAAGATAGTGTTACCTTTGGTGGGAGGGGGCATAATCTTGGATGAAGAAGGTCCTTTTGGCCAAAGACAGTTCCTGGAGAGGGATGCAACTGTGCATCTGTAGCAGCCAACATTCCCAGTAGTGAGGAGTCCCTGGGTGACACAAATGGCTAGGCGCTGGACTACTAACCAAAAGGTTGACAGTTTAAACCTACCCAGGGGCACCTCAGAAATAAGGCTTGGTGATCTGTTTCTGAAAGGTCACAGCCTAGAAAACCCTACAGAGCTGTTCTACTCTGAATACATAGAGTTGCAATGAGTTGGAACTGACTGAAAGGCAACTGTCTCAGTCATCTAGTGCTACTATAACAGAAATACCACAACTGGATGGCTTTAACAAACAGAAGTTTATTCGGTCACATTCTAGTGGGCTAGAAGTCCATATTCAGGGCATCAGCTCCAGGGGAAGGCTTTCTCTCTGTGTCGGCTCTGGAGAAAGGTCCCTGTCATCAATCTTCCCCTGGACTAGGTGCTTCTTAGCGCAGGGACCCCGGATCCAAAGGACACACTCCTCTCCTGGCTCTTGCTTCTTGGTGGTATGAGGTCTCCAATTCTCTGCTCACTTCCTTTTCCTTTTATCTCTTGTAAGATAAAAGGTGGTGCAGGCCACACCTGAAGGAAACTCCCTTTACACTAAATCAGGGATGTGATCTGAGAAAGGGTGTTACATCCCACCCTAATCCTCTTCCACATAACCCAATCCTGCCTCATTAACAACAGGCAGAGATTACGATTTACAACATGTAGGAAAATTACATCAACTCAAAACGGAGGACAACCACACAATACTGGGAATCGTAGCCTAGCCAAACTGACACATATTTTGGGGGGACACAGTTCAATCCATGACAGCAACTACAACAATAGCAACAATATTCCCAGTAGTTGGAGAATAAGGCCCTCAGTATCGAAGGGGTCAAAGGCAGCAATTCATAATATCCAACTAGAGCCTACCCTTTGTGTTGCTTGTTGTTGTTGTTAGTTGCCATCCGGTAGGTTCCGACTCATAGCGACCTTATGTACAACAGAACGAAACATTGCCCAGTCCCAGGCCATCCTCACAATTGTTGTTATGCTTGAGCCCATTGTTGCAGCCACTGTGTCAATCCATCTCGTTGAGGGTCTTCCTCTTTTTCGATGACCCTCACTTTACCAAGCATGATGTCCTTCTCCAGGGACTGATCCCTCCTGATAACATGTCCAAAGTACCTGAGATGTAGTCTTGCCACCCTTGCTTCTAAGGAGCATTCTGGTTGTACTTCTTCCAAGACAGATTTGTTCGTTCTTTTGGCCAAAAAAAAAAAAAATCCATTGCCTTGGAGTCAATTCCAACTTGTATATTCAAATATTCTCTGCCAACACCATAACTCAAATGTGTCAATTCTTCTTCGATCTTCCTTATTCACTGCCCAGCTTTCACATGCATATGAGGTGATTGAAAACACCATGGCTTGGGTCAGGCACACCTTAGTCCTCAAAGTGACATCTTTGCTTTTGAACACTTTAAAGAGGTCTTTTGCAGCAGATTTCCCCAACGCAATACGTCATTTGATTTCTTGACCGCTGCTTCCATGTTGTATTGCCTGGATCCACCATAATACTGGTTAATCTCATTATTAGAAAAATGTACAAGAGGAAGGCTAGTGGAACAATCTACAGCTCCATCACTACAACTTCTATTTATTACTCCCTTTCTTACCATTTGAAAATCTAAAATCATCATTTAACATATTAAAAAATAAAAGAGAAAAAATGACCAACTCATCAGATATCAAGAAAGTATTTGATAAAAGTTAAACACCAATTCATGACATACACAGTAAACCCAGAATTGGAGAGAAATTCTTGCCTTGACAGAGAACACCTACCAAGAAATTACAACATGGGGATGTAGTAAAAACATTCTCCTTTTAAATAAGGCACGACAGAAGAATGTTCATTATTATCATTTCCTGTTCACAATAAGACAATATAAAGACATTAAAGACATAAGAATTTGAAAAGAGAAATTAAAGTTGTCATTATTTTCTGAAGATATATTGTTTACATTCGTATACATAAGCAACAAACATTTAGAAAATATACATCTTTTAAAGATATCATTTTTATATCAAAAAATATTAAGTGCCCAATATTCATTGCAGCACTATTCACAATAGCCAAAAGGTGTAAACGACCTAAATGTCCATTAACAGATGAATGGATAAACAAAATGTGGTATCTACATACAAAAGAATATTACTCAGCTGTAAAGAGAAATGAAGTCCTGATACATGCTACAACATAGATGAACCTTGAAAACATTATGCTAAGAGAAATAAGTCAGTCACAAAAGGACAAATATTGTATTATCCCACTTATAAGAAATATCTAGAATAGGCAAATGTATAGAGATCAACTTTTATTAGTGGTTACCAGTGTCCAGGAGGAAAGGGGAAATGGAGTCTCATGGCTTAGAGGACACCAAGCATGTATTAACGGTGATGAAAATATTTTGAAAACGGGTAATAGTGATAGTTGAAAAACATAATGAATGTAACCAGAATTACTAAATTGTATGCGTAAAAAATTTTAAAATGTCAAGTATTTGTTACATATATATTTGCCACAATTAAAAAGAAAAAGTAACACTTTAAAGGTATCTAGAAAAATACATGAGACTAGCTTTCTAATCTTGAAATAGGGGAAGATATTTTCGACCATTAATTAAAACTGTAAACCCAAAAGGAAAAAGTAGTAAACTAAACTATAAAAGAAGTGAGAGTATCTCTTCATCAAAAGACATCTTAGGAGTCAGGGATGGAAAGGAGGAGTGCGCTGTCACAGTATGGGGAGAGCAATTAGAGTTACATAACAATGTATGTATAAATTTTTGTATGGGAAAAAATTAAAAAAAAGAAGACATCTTAGGGGAAAAAAAGACCTTAGAGAAAGTAAAAAAGCCAAATATATAAATTGAAAGAAAATATTGCAATATATAACCTATAAAATGAATTCCTATAAATCAGAGAAATGAATTTCAACAACCCAATAGAAAACACATATTTGATTGCATGCATTTCAGAGAAGAGAAACATATTACAATAAACTATAAAAAGAAATTATCAGACTCACCCATGATTAGGGAAACACAAATCAAGACCACAGTTAAATAGCGTTGTACGCAATCATTTGACAAAAATAAACAAGTGTGAATGTATCAAGTGTTAGAGAGGAAATGAATCAATAAGATCTTTTTTATAAATTGCTGTCAGGACTATAAATGGATCCAACTAACTTTAAAAACAAATTGCCATTATTATAAAAATTTGAACATTCATATATCCTCATCCCAGCAATTAGTGAACATGATATACCCAATTGAAATTCTAGCATGAATATACAAAGAAACATGTTCAAGAATGTTAATAGCAGGAAAAAAAAAAACTAATTAAACCAATTATCCATCAAAAATCACTCAATAAATTATCACATAATAGTAAGTATTCATAAAGTGCTCCTACATGCAACGACATGGATAGATTTTTATAACATAAGGTTGAATGAAAAAAGCAAATCCCAGAGAACAACATGTAATATTATTCCTTTTTCTGAAAAATTCAAAACAGACAGAACCAAACAATACACTGTACAAGCAAAAAGAAAAAAAAATCAAACCAGTTGCCATTGGGTTGACTCTGACTCACGGTAACCCTATGTGTGTCAGAGTAGAACTGTGCTTCATAGAGTTTACAAGGCTGTGATCTTTTAGAAGTAGATCACCAGGCCTTTCTTCTGAGGCTCCTCTGGGCAGATTCAAACTGCCACGCTTTCTGTTAGTAGTCAAGCACTTGTTTGTGTCACCCAGAGACTCCTACTGTATAGACGTACAAATATAAATAATAAAAACTAAAAAATAAAGTAAAACTGATAAATACAAATATGGAGGAAGGGCAACAAAATGGAGAGAGGCACACAGGTAAATATAAATCTTAGGTAGTATTTTACTTCCATGGTTGGGCAGTGTGCTAATTATTGTATGAAAAAATGAACTATGATATTAAATAAATAAGTAAGCACAGAAAGAGAAGGCCAAGATTTGACCAATAAATCAACAGTTACAATTAATCCAGTTTGTCCCTGAGGTTCAAAAGAGAAAAGAGGAAAGATTTTATTCACTATTGCAATTAAAAATTTAAACTGCTTAGGAATAATTTAACAAGAAATGGAACCTGCACAAAAAAAATTACGAAAATGTAAACTACACTAGGAAAACTCTTGAATAAACGGAGAGAGGTGTGTGTATTTAAATAGGACATTTAAGTATTATAAAATAACTGCCTCCCTCCAATTTTTCTGTAGTTACAATAAAATTCCAATCAAAGTCAATGTGATTTGTGAGTATGTGTGAGTGTGTCTGTGGGATGGGGTCAATATACTAAATTATTATTAAGTAATATAGAAGAGCAAGTATGCTCAACAATCCAGGAAAATTCTTTAATATTCCTACTAAATATTAAAAAATACTACAGAGTTGCAGAACTTGAAATAACAATTTGGTACTGACTCGGGAAGAAAGAAACATATCCATGGGAAACAACAAAAGATCTAGTTATAGATCTAAACACAAATGAGAATTAATTATATGACCAACTGAAATTTTAAATCAATAAAGAAAAGGTGAATTTTTTTTAACAGAAGTTATTGGGACAATTGAGTTGTCACGACAGGAGGACCGAAGGAATGCTTCCTAGTTATCACAAATAATAAAATGGCAAAACAAGCCATAATATTTCTAAATAATAACATCATATTATTTATTCTAGCAGCTAACAAAAATCAGACAGCACAAATAAGAAATTGATAGATAAGACTCTCTAGGGAAGAAAACACTACAAAAAATAGTTTCAGACACATACTGTCCCTGTTGCCTTTGGTTTTATAGTGACCCTATAGAACTAAAAACCCAAACCTGTTGCAGTTGAGTCTACTTCAACTCATAGCGACCCTATAGGACAGAGTAGAACTGCCCCATAGAGTTTCCAAGGAGCGCATGGTGGATTCAAACTGCTGACCTTTTGGTCAGCAGCCATAGCTCTTAACCATTACACCACCAGGGTTTCCAGTGACCCTACAGGACAGAGTATATCTGCCCCATAGGGTTTCTGAGGAGCAGCTGGTGAATTTGAACTGACAACCTGTTGGTTAGCAGCCAAGCTCTTAACCAGTGCACCACCAGCGCTCTTCAGAGACATACTGGGAACAAATGTTTACAGAATATATGATTGAGAGGAACTTATTCTTCCTAATACACAAAGATTTCTTACTAACTGATAAGAAAAAATACTCAAACACCCTAATATAAGTATGTGACTTGGCAGCATACTAAAGAAGACATACAAATGGATAACATGCCCATGAAAAGATATTCAACCTCCATCAGAGAAATGTGAATACACACCAAGAGATAATGTATTGCACTCACCTGACTTGGAAGGATTTAGATATTTGACAAAACCTAGAATTGTTTAAGGTAAAAGGGTGCTTTCCTGTAGAGTTGGTAGATATCTATGTGAGTATATCTTTGGAGGGTAGTTTAAGGATGTGTATTACACCGTAAAATATGCATACCCATTAAACCACTAAGGGCAGTAATTTTTGTCTAGTTGAATTTCCGCTGTACCACAGTGTCTCAATCAGTAACTGACATATGGTAGGAGCTAATAAATATCTGTTGAATATGTGAGTGAATGAATGAATGCCGTAACTCTGACTAAGGACAGAACAAATTGAAAAAATTTCATTTGAACAAAAATGTTCTCTATGGCATTCTTCATATTAGGAAAAAAATGGAAACTACTTACATGTCTACCAGTAGAGTATCGAGTAAGTACAATGGAAAATTAATCATATATTACATATGAGATCTACCTATTTTATTGACATCTAAAGTGGTCAATAATAATGTATTGCATTTAAAAAGAAGGTTAAAATATCATACATAATACAGTATTTTTGTAAAATTACGCACATACTTAAATGTGTTTGTGCACGGAGAGATATGTCTGGAAGGATAATCAGAAAAATGTTAACAGTGTTACTTTCTGAATTATGTTGTTTAGGGACATTTTTACTTTCTTCTTAGCTCTTTATATTGTTTGAATTGTTTTATGATGGGTATGTATTTTTTTTTAAGTAATGTTATTTTTAAATTAAACCAAATTAAATTAAAATATATACATATAAGTACCTTCCAAAGCGTCTCTCATTGCCATTTAGTTTTAACACTGACAAAGATTTACTGGGTGTGGAAGCTCTAAAAGCTCTAATAAAAACAATGGCTAACATTAACATCCATATATTTTATTTTAGAGTTTAATTTACCACCTGTTTCATTCAAATTCCTCATCTCTTTACAATTCAATGTATGTTGTGGTAGTTTTAAGTTCAAAAATGTATCTAAAATACATCACAAATGCAATGTCTAAACATAAACTACATTTATCCAAACTGAATGCAAACACCCACAAAGCTCTTCTCAGATTAGGGTCTGTTTCCTGCTTTGTCTTCATCTGGAAATATGAAAATTAAGTGCTCTACTTTAAAATGGGCAAGAAGCCTCATGATTGAAAAGGGAGTTAATGAAGAAACACTTTGCACTCTAGCCCATTCCCAATACTTCTCAGTAGTGCTTCTGTGATATAACATCAAGATTGCTAAAAGAAGTAGGTTTTTATCATACACAGAAAAGGTATCATATTTAGTTATTAATTAATGACTTTTCTAACAAATATTGGGTACCAAATGTATCATCAACCTTGCATCAGATGCTATGAAGGACAAACAAAAGGGTGTAAGATAGAAGCTTTGTTCTTGAGAAGTTCTCAAATTGGAGAGAGAAAACTCCTGCATCCAGAAGAATGGGAACAATTCCAGATATCCTATAATCAGGTGTTAAGCAAAGTGTGTCATCCTTCACCCATTAACCGCCAATGTGAATGCCCAAAATTTCACCATCAATATACTGCAAAACTATACACCCCTTTTTAGAAGTCTACTGTAGTAGAATTTCTATCAGACCTTTATGACCCCTACTTTAAGAATGTTTTCTCCTTTAACATTTGAAGCCTCAAGCATAATTAGAGTTTGTCTCTGAGTGTAACTGAGTTGGCTTCAAAATATTTGTTTCAGGCATATTACCTCTTAGAGCACTTTAATATTTCATATTACCTCTTAGTTACATATAACTATCAAATTCCATATATTACCGAATATAATATAAATTTCCAGTTAGATCTATGAGGTTATGTGTCACTAAGTATAGTTAATTTACAAAGTCAAACTCATCCTGAATAGTTCATATGGTTATATTATTTATTTGATGGTTTCCCTAAGCTTACCTTCTCTACTGGGATATTATCTATCTAAAATATATCAGAGATGTAAGAAAGATTAGCACACAAAATAATACAAAAATTAATTTGAACTTCTACCATTTTATAATAATTAGTTCTATTTTAAAGTAATCCCCTACTAACAAAAATAAACAATATAAAGTGTTGCTAGCAATTTATATTAATGAACAAATGCATTTATTAGGTACTTTTTAAATGTAGGTTTTAAATAAGAAAGAAATGTAATAATGATGGGTATATAATAGAAGAGGAGGAATGGCCAACATCAAAGGAAGAAGTATAGAAGACAATGGTGAAGGTAAACAAAAGTTTCACCAAAGCCCAGTTCTGATGATCCCATTGTACAAACACTTTAATGACATCACTAACTCAATCAAACATCATGAAAGCATTCAGTGCACAGTGTAAGTATGTGTTTAGTGGAGAAGTGTGGAGGGGGGTTCAGTCCCCTCAGAAATGTTGAAAAAGGTGAGTTATCTAGAGACTAATTCCCAAAACTGTCATCTATCACACTATTCTCAGTTTACAAACTTGATCTACTCAACAAAAACCTTTCCTCTACTCTTACTGATGCTGTTTCATTTATGAGAATCAGTTCCAGAATCACAGAGCACGGAGAAGCCAATCAGAGCATTTTCCAACATAAAGAGGAATTATGTGAACCCTGGGAGGAAATCCTGCTGGCAGCTCCAGCTATGGTGGCAGCCCTACAGTAAATTATCTTCAGATTCTCATGTAGTGATAGTCTCCTGATGGTGAAGCAATGAAGGTTACGTGCCTGAGGTAGTCATGATTATGGCAGATGCCCCAAGAATCCTGCAACACACCAGCTACAAAAATAGAAAAGGCTCTAGAGACCCTAACTTCCATTCAGTTGAGTATAATAAACATATGTTGATCCTATTTGCCAAGCACTGGGGATATAAGATTAGTGCAGCAGAGACATTTCCCTTCAGAAGTTAAAATGTTTAGATGGCAAAGAAAATACCATAATCATGGTAGCATAATGTGGTTACAAGAGTTGTCAACACCAGTTTTAGAGGAAGCAAAAAGTAGGGGCATTTAGTTTAGGCTACTGGAATCAGGAAAAGGAATTGAGTAGAAATGATTGTTCGAGTGAGTTGAGTCTTGAAGAGTGAATCATAGTAGGCTATGATACATTTAGTACCTGATACTTGTTAGACAAGTCATTAATAGCTACATCTGACATCTTTTCTGCGAACACTTACAATAAGTGTAAGTGTCTCTGTGGTTATTTGCCTATTGTCTCTCAGTCCTCATTCTAATATATATTATATTATCTAATATAATGCTTTTTCTATTATATTCTACTGTAGAAGCCTAGAACTTGGAGTCTGCAAATTGCATATTCCAAACACTCATTCCAGCTGGTTTCTAATTAGGTTCTGTCAATGGGAGGCACTGAAGAGAGATTAGAAAAGAAGAAAGAGGGAATTGTTTTAAATCCCAACTCTGCCACGTGGTAGCCTCTTCTTCATGGTCTCAGCTCCTGAGGTTGTGGCTCCCACATCCATGGTTCTAGTTGCTTCAGTGGCAGCCCCTCCTCTATGTCCCTGCATTCTGGTTACTCCACCTCCTCAGAGTCCCTGGGTGGTGCAAACAGTTAATGTGCTAGGCTGCTAACTGAAAGATTGGAGGTTCAAGTTCATCTAGAGGTGCCTTGGAAGAAAGGCCTCAAGATCTATTCCAAAAAAAATCAGCCACTGAAACCCTATGGAGCACAGATCTACTCTGACACACATGGAGTTGCCATGAGTCAGAGCTGATGCAAGGGCAACTGTAAAAAGAGAGATAGAAGCTGCTTCCTGCAGTTACTAGTTTTCATCTTCCCCTTTTTGCTCTTTTAGCCTCCCAATACCTGTGTAATAAATTTCCTGTATTAAATCCCCTCTTCTGAAACAGATACTGTGTTTTCTCTTTTCCTCACTGGTCTCTTACTGATGTGTACTTAGTGATAAGGTAAGATTATTAGATTGGGTTGCTTATTGTTTTTGAGCTTGAATGCAGTGATGACATCCTTAACAGCGTAAAGTAGAAAAGTAGTAATATGTTTCATACAATGATATTGCTGCTGTTGTTGTTAGTTGCTATTGAGTCAATTTTGACTCTTAGCAACCCCATGTATTACAGAGTAGAACTTCTCCATAGGGTTTTCTTGGCTCTAATCTTAGAAGCAGATCACCAGGCCTTTTCTCCCATGGTATGTGTTTGAACTACCAACCTTTAGGTTAGCAGTCAAGAGCAAACTTTTTGCACCACCTAGCATGATTACTTAAATTATCATACATCTTTGTTTGAGTAAAGTGTCTACCGGAAGCATGACTTTGGGATCTAAAGTGTTACAATTCACCATCTTAATAGGAATGATGGCCATGGGAACTGTGGGACTGTATGGCTATTTCTGAGTGCCCTGGAGAGCTTACAGAAAATAAACAAGTCAGTAATTTAAATTATCATCTCAAAATATAGAAAGATAACCAAAAGAATCTCTTATTTCTTATAGCTACAGGACATATGACTGAATAACAGGCTCCAAAATTAATCGTGTATCTTGCAGAATTACAACACAATTTGAATTCGTGCCAAATTTCATATGAAAATTTAAGGCATCAGTTGAGAAAGAGTTGAACAATAGAATGGAGACATTTGAGTGCACTAAGGTGAGGTTAAGAAATTTGAAGCCTGGAATTTTCCTGAACCTCCTTGCCAGTGTATACAGGTACTCTTCCCCTATCTGACGTGACTGGTTCTCCTTCCTTGAAGAAATGGCCTCACTTGAGGTAATTAGCTTGCAAAGAAATTCCTCAAGTCTCATCTCATTACCCTTCATTGATTGCTTCCAGGCCTATAACTAGAATCAGATTTCAGCATGTCCTAGGAGGATAAATTCTCAGTGAGACATGAGAAGGTACCGCTTAAACTCCTAAAATTTGAAATATTATGAAATTCTGCTTCAACAAAAATATTTTATAAATATTTGTACAACTGGATTCTAAGAGTGTTAAACCAAAGAGGACGGAGTATAGCATTGGAGTAACTGATGTGTATATATATATATTTTTTCCATATATATAGCAGGCTTCAAACTTCTTTTATTATGTTCCAGAGAGTCTGGACTTAGGAATAATGTATTATTCTGAGCAGCTGGTTAAGAGCTATGGCTGCTAACCAAAAGGTCTGTAGTTCGAATCCACCAGCTGCCCCTTGGAAACCCTATGGGGCAGTTCTACTCTGTCCTACAGTGTTACTATGAGTTAGAATCAACTTGACGGTAATGGGTAATGGGTAACTGAACAGCTGGGCCCAGTAATTTAGTTGACTGAAATATGGACTTAGCCGTGCCACTCCCTGACTTAATAGAAAAGAAGAAAATCAAACGTTAGGAAGATCAAAATTTTGGAGTAGATTTATAATACACAGCCTGAAAATTCACACTGTACTATGTCACCCCTAGAGAGACCATAGGACACCCCTTCACTAAGGCATTGAGAAAAGCATTAGTGATGAAAGTATTTCATCCATGGGAAAGCTCTATGGTGGCTATTCTCTGAAAGCTGGGATGATGATGGGAGATGATGCCATTTGAACAAGTTTCCTAATTATAATGGGATCTCAGAATGGCAGAAGCCTAGTATCAGCACTTAACTTCAAAGGCAAAGTAGACACAATTGGCAAAATAGAAAATTGAATCAAGGTGCCAATAAGGAGATTTTAGTCCTTTGGAAGTAGCCAATTGATCACAGTATTCCTGGAAAGAAAATTGATGAGAATCTTACTAAAATATTACTTGATCTATATAACCAAGCAAGCTCTAGCTCTAGTAGGCATGATTATGGAGAGTCCTGGCTTCTCACTCATTTACCCAACCTTAATAAAATTCCCTTGAGGAAGGATTCTGCAATGTTGCCCAAGAATATACTGTAAATATAGTTTCAAGCTTTCCCTAAAGTGACCTAAAGCTATTATTCAGATTGATTCTCCACAAGGGAAAGAAACTAGTTCTGAGTTGATACTACTTCTTGAAAACTCAAAACATCAGAGAGGTCTACTATCAAAATGAAGGATCTGAAAGTCACGTGGTAAAACCAGATTTGGCCCAAATGTCACAGTGAGCACAGTAGTTCTACAAAACCATTCTGCATCATTTCCCCAGTTCTGGGATGTATAATTTCAATAGACATATTTGGCAACTGGCCAAATTCCTACTCTATCTCCATGATAAGTGGAGCAAAAGCTGTTATGGTAGAAAGTATCAAGTGAAAAATCTGTGGAATTTTCCCTCCATCTAGGAATAGCAAGCCAAAATCAACATGGCATCTCTGGAGACTTTGCTGCAATTAGTTAAACCATCAAAGTCTTGAAAGAGGCAAGGAGAATGTTCCTATTACTAAGTTATTTTGTTTGTCTGTTATAACAGACAACAGAAAGCCTATGCAGAAAGTAGTTGTAATTTGTAGAACAACTGTAGATTACTGTAATTTTAATCATGTGGTATCTCAATTTCAGCTGTTACTTCAAATATGGCATGCTCCCTGGAAAAAGTCAATATAGCTCCCAGAGCCTGATATATTTTGCTATTAATCTTAAAAAAAAAATATTTTCTTCTTTATATCAATTTCCCAGGACAAACCAAAGTGTTCATTTTCACCTGGCAGAGACAGCAGCACACATTCACTGTATTGCCTCAAGGCTATATTTAATTCTTCTGTTCTCTGAAACAATCCCGAGAAAAATCTTATAAAATCTATAAGAACTCTGATAGTCTTAATATCCCATAGATCACCATATTGGTCCACTCCATTACAGTCATGTTGATTGGGCCTAGTAAACAGGAAACAACAAATACAAAAAACACATTAACAAAGCACAAATGTTCCAAAGAGTAGGAAATAAAATTGATGAAAATTCAGAGATTCACTACCTTGGTGCATTTTCTAGAAATCCAATGATCTAAAGGATGGCACAAAATGTCTTCAAATAGAAAGTAAGTGGAAGACTATATCTAGAACCAGGGAGTTCTAATAAAACCTTAATACTTCCAAGTCCAAATGTAAAACTTAATGAAAAACTAGATCATCCTCCTAAAAGTAGAACTACAAGGAACTCAGGCCTTCAGAAATGAAGTTTGAGTTCACCCTACTAGGAAAAGAACTTTGATCTCAGGATCCTGCATCCTGAGGGGTGAGAGCAAAGGAAATATAAAATTGTTTGTAGAAGAAAAGTGACCAGTTACATAAATGAGAACTTGACAGTACAGGAATATTTTCTTCCTTCCTTATTAAGTACATATTTCATTATACTAACTATTTTCCTTTCTTCCTCATTTCCCCTAAAATGTTATATCAGAATTATTGATGTTAGCTAACTTAATCATTTATTTTTTAGGTTACAGAATATTTAGGTAAGAATATGACTGTCTTAGTCATCTAGTGCTGCTACAACAGAAATACCACAAGTGGATGGCTTTAACAAAGAGAAATTTATTTATTCACTGTAAAGTAGGCTAAAAGTCCAAATTCTGGGCATCAGCTCT
>NW_004444077.1:1114280-1132393 GCF_000243295.1 Trichechus manatus latirostris
ATAGGAGCTTCCTGAAGTTACTAACCTCTCATTTTTTTTAGCTCTTCCAGCTTTCTAACACCTGCATGGCCACTTTCCTGAATTACATTCCCTCTTCTTGAAACAGTGGATTGACACAGTGGCTGCAACAATGAGCTCAAGTATAACAATGATCATGAGGATATCACAAGACCAGAAAGTATTTCGTTCTGTTGTACATAAGGTCACTAACAACAACAACAACTTCTTGAAACATCTTACATAATTCCTCTTCCCAGACCAGAATCCTACTAAAACAACGCCCAAAGTCACAGTTTTGTTTTAATGTGGTAGAATCAGTGGCTTATACAGTAATTGTTTCATAATATTTCACTATCTGAAATATGCTTCCAGGATTATATCTATCCCAGTAGAGGATCACATTGTTAATGCATTATTACCAGGTAAAACAATATAAGAGTATAACCATGGTGCATTAAAAGCATTGTGAAAAGTGACAAAAGGAAGAATATATAGATTGTTTGAGATTATGCATCTCTACAAGCCTAGAAATGATGTCCTCAGTATTATAAATGAAATAGAATGAGAGACCTCTCAAAGAATGAAAATTAAAGAGGGTTAAAGGGGGGATACTTAAACAGAATTAGGGTGAGGGATTGTGATATTTATTCCACAAGTGAAAGAAGTTCAAAGTCAATCTGCTCAGGACTATATTTCCTTCCCATCTGCTTGTCTGTACAGTGCTTTGCTGGCTCATCCTATATCCCCTTTTATATTACAGTATTTTATGATCTCCTTTTTAATATTGAGTTATAGTTTTCAAAGCTAGGACTCTTAAGAAGTTTGCCATCCTACTATTTCCTGTATTTCCTCGATGTTATTTAAGATGTAAATACAGATATATACATAGATGTAGATATATTTAATACTCAAAAAATGATCCACAGTGCTCCAATGACACATGAAAGGCCTAATGATGGACCACAGATTTATCCCAAAAACTGAACATTCTTTCTTCAGTTATTTTGAGCAACTAATAAACAATTCTATATAGATTCATTTTTTTTTACATATGAAAAAAATGGGTTACTGGTAATCCATTAAATAAAATATTAAATTTTGATATTCCTAAAATAAAGTATGAGTTAGTAGGACTTTCTAAGGAATTGAAATCAGTATTCTACTAGGAAGTCTGTCTGCAGACTTCTCAGTCTGCATACAATACGTGACAACATTTCAAAACCCTTAGAGAGAGAGAACTAGAAAACCTATGATCTGAGGGAATGCTTTATTAACTGGGTGTTATCTATCATTGCTGTCTTTAGCTGGTCATGGTTTTCTATATTCTTGCTTTTTGTTATTAACTGTTGTTAATTTAGTTTCATTGATTGTAAATTTAGTTTTCAGAGTGAGGAAAAAAGGCTAGCAATCTGAGAAAGTAGCCTCCAACTTCTGAGAGCAGCTATGGATCCCACATATGGGTGATTTTATATAAATATTATATATAGACCAACAGTTTTTTGTTTTGGATTAAAGGACAAAGAAAAGGGAATTGAGCAACTGTGGGACTGCCATCTTTAACATAAAGAAGCAGTTATTTTTCCTTGAACCAATTCAAGACAGTTTCATGGACTGAGGGAGGCTTAAGGAGCTGTAGATTTGACAGGAAAGCAATAACGCTGCAGAGGACCATCAGAGTCCTAGAGTCCCACGTTGTCCACTTTCTTTGGCTGTTTGAGACTTTTCTTTTATCACTTAGAGCTAACCTATATGTGTATACAACTGCCTGTCCATTCTGCAGGACAGTAGTCAACAAGCATTTACTGAGAGTGACTAATGTGTCTAAAGCTGGTCTGAGAATATTGTGAGCAGGATATTAAGTGACATAAAACCAAATCCCTGATCTAGAGGCCATGGGCCGGACTGCTACTATATCTCATAATGCACATGACAGCATCTCAGAGAGGTAGAACAAATTAGCCAAAGCATATTTGATCATTTGAAAAATATCAAATGAATGCATTAATAAGTAAAAAAATTTCAAGAAATATTCTCTCTTTAATTCATGAACTATATTAACTATTCATATCAAGAGGATAGAGGAAGGGTACAGATTCCAGCTAAAATGTATTCTGTGAGGAATTCACAGTGGCGTAATTCATCCTGGAACCTATTCCACCCGTAGGGCTCCACTGCCCCCTGGCATTGCAAGCCAGTCAGTACCGAGCCATCTTCCCTCTGGTCAGATAATATTGACGAAAGAGAAGAGGATTTCACTGCTCTAGCAACACAACCCTCTCCAGCTTCCCTGGTAGTAACAGCAAGACCAAAAGAAATCACCCATAAAGCAAGAGTCAAACGCTGGAGACTGATGACATGGGCTTCTACAGCCATTAGAATGCAGGGGTCCCTGGAATACTAGAGGGAATGAGGGGCTTCTAAGGAAAAAAATTTTACAGTGACGTAGTGGTTACGAGTTCGGCTGCTAATCAAAAGGTGGGCGTTCTGAATCCACTAGGCTCTCCTTGGAAACCCTATGGGGCAGTTGTACTGTGTCCTGTAGGGTCACTTTGAGTTGGAATCGACTCAACAGAAGTTTTTTTTTTTTTTTTTAGTACTTTATCAAGTACATGAAAGGCATTATATGTCCCTTGAATTACAAAGGAGAGATTTCTGCAACGAGCTGGAAATTAAGTCCTGCACTCAGCTGATTTGTTTAATTATAGGAAATCTAACGTGTCCCATTAGTTCAGGCTCTATTGTACTATTAAGGGAAAGGTTTTAAGTATAGAAATGTCTCTGAAATCTGAGAAAGCTTTCTTGATGCTGTAGGTGAACTTATCTCCCAGTCATCATCTTCCCAACTCAGCTTTAACGTCTGGAGTAGTGTTACCCCAGACACAACAGTTATTTAATCTCATTTCATTTTTCAATGTCAGGGCACATTAATATTTTATAAATAGAAACAAAGTTCATAAGCTAAATTTTTCTCTTATAAAAAAGCACAAACATATCTTAAAGTGGCAGATTAATTTCATAATTATAATTTTATACACTGTTATAGGCATCTACTAGTGGAAATTTGAGGTTCCTCTTTCTCCCTCCATTTTATCAGACTCTCCAATGACATTTAGCATATGGAAACCAACTCTCTTCTCAATTCATTAGACAAGAGAAAACGCCAAATGCAGTGCAGCGAGGATTTTTAACTAGAAACTAAGAAAAAGACTGTTTGTATAAAAAATTAAATATAAAAGAGCTATAGCTTAAAACTATTTGGGTTAAATGCATGCTGTCACAGTGTTTTACTTGCTCCTTTACAATTTTACTAAAATGCTAATGTTCAAATGGATTTTTGGCTGTCAAATGTTAATAAAGTAATTTTAAAGAACATATCTAATAAAAATTGCAAATGACTTTAACGTAGGTGACCCTGTCCCAAAATTTTTTCACTCCACATGGTAGAAAACTTAGTGTATTTCAACTCAAGCATTCTTTCATGGGGGTAAATGCATCTCTCTTGTTTTATTATTGTTTAACCCCCATATCTGAGGAGGTAGAGCAGGTATGGTTCAATGACACACAAAGACCAGATGAGATACAGCATAGATTTATTTCACTGGGTACTTATAATTCAGGCTTTTTCTCCCCCACCAGCCATATAGAAATTTTCTATCCATCAGTCCCCTACATCAAGGCATCCTTTCCAAAAGCACTCGCAATATTTTTTAAAAAAGACAACTATTAGCATCACTACCTACCAAAAAACCTAACACCCAGAACACCTTGTCCCTAAATGTGTTTAAACATCTGGCACTGCATCTCTTCATAGGCTGGTGAGACAAGGTACCTTGTGATAATCTAGCAGGTGTCTCCAAGTTATTTCTATCAACCACAAATTTCCATGGAGGAGCTTTAGTGTCCCCTCAAATGGGTGAGAAAACTGTCCTTTGAGGCTGGACTGTTAGTACTCCAGGACTTCTACTTTTCAACTCTGTTTCAACTGGATTCACTCTACCTTCCCCTGCCCTCTTTCCTTTCGTGTCTATTGTAACATAGCATATGAGAGGAAAATAAAGCGTTCTACCCATGAGTCAGAATTACTTGACAACAACTAGTTTTTGGAGTACCTGGTGGTGCAAACAGTTAACACACTCACTGCTAACCAAAAGGTTGGCAGTTTGAGTCTACCCAGACGTACTTCAGAAGAAAGGTCTGGTGATCTACTTCTGAAAAATCAGTCACTGAAAACCCAATGGAACACAGTTCTACTCCAACACACATGGGGTCAACCAGGATTCAAAGTCCACCAGAAGGCAACTGGTTTACTATTTTTACAAGTATAAAACCTTTTTTCTTAGACTATATTTCCTTCAAGAGATTTTTCTTTTCTTTCATTTTTTATTATTCCTGATATGCTAATTCAAGAAAGGAAACCCTGGTGGTGTAGTGGTTGAGAGCTATGACTGCTAACCAAAAGGCTGGCAGTTCAAATCCACCAGGTGATCATTGGAAACCCTATGAGGCAGCTCTACTCTGTCCTATAGGGTCGCTATGAGTCGGAATTGACTCGATGGCAACAGGTTTGGTTTTTTTGGTTTTAATTCAAGAAAATGTATATGTTATATCTGGCAAATAAAGAAACAAAGGCAGATGAGCATGTGTTAATCACTACAGCCTAATAGTTACTACTGGTTTTTCCCCAACTAAACTGTAAGTTTCAGGAAGACAGGAAACACTTCCCATACTTCTCATCTCATAGTCATATTCATGCAGCACTAAAACAGTGAAGACAAGACAGGGATACTTAGTAAAAACTAATTGGCTTTTTATTTCCATTATTTTCTTCCTCATCAATACTGAAATCCCCTTAAAGTCAGGAACGCTGTTTATTTTGGGGGAAGTATGCACAAATACCTGGAACTATGAGTGATATCTACTTACTGGGCAATTTAAAGCACTCTTTCAACACGATCTTGAAATTCAACTGTGTTTTATGCACAGTGAGTAAAAATCAATGGTCTGTCTATGCCTATCATAGCATGTTACATCTCTGATTGAATCTTTTCAACCCCTTATCAGACATACAGCACAAGGATAAATTTATCTTTACACACTTTATATGTGTCACCAAAAATAGCCTCAGGATCACTGCAACCTAATGAACTCAGAATGTCTGATAAGTGATTAGGTCACACTTGACAGAGAAAGAGCACTCCTTGTTCTTTAAAATCTAAAGTAAAATATTTCTAGGGAGAATCTAGTTCCCCAGAAGTTACCACTAAAATAGCACCCACGACATTTTAACTTTCGCCAAATGGAAAGTCTTCAGCCTGTAATCCTGATTTCATTCACATTTTTCTACAAAGCAACCATAAAAGTAATTTGAGTCATATTGATGGTGTTTTCGCTTCTATCCTACAAAGGAGGAAACTATCCTTAAGTAATTTTTCATTCTTGCCAAATTAAAAATACTCAAATTTTGTGATTTTAAGAATATGTTGTTGCTGTTAGGTGCCATCTAATTGGTTCCAACTCATAGCGACCCTGTGTACAACAGAACGAAACACTGCCTAGTCACGGGCCATCTTCACAATCGTTATTATGCTTGAGCCCGTTCTTGCAGCCACTGTGTCAGTCTATCTCCTTGAGAGTCTTCCTCTTTTTCGCTGACTGTCTACTTTACCTTGCGTCATGTCCTTCTCCAGGGACTGATCCCACCTGATAATATATCCATCCTTGCTTCTAAGGAGCATTCTGGTTGTACTTCTTCCAAGACAGATTTGTTAATTCTTTCGGCAGTTCATGGTATGTTCGGTATTCTTCCCCAACACCACAGTTCAAAGACATCAATTCTTCTTCAGTCTTCCTTATTCATTGTCCAGCTTTCGAATGCATATGAGGCTGCTGAAAACACCATGGCTTGGGTCAGGCGCACCTTAGTCTTCAAGGGGACGTCTTTGCTTTTCAACACTTTAAAGAGGTCTTTTGCAGTAGATCTGCCTGATGCAATCGTCTTTTGATTGCCTGACTGCTGCTTCCATGGGCTTTAATTGTGGATCCAAGCAAAATGAAATCCTTGACAACTTCGATCTTTTCTCCGTTTATCATGATGTTGCTTACTGGTCCAATTGTGAGGATTTTTGTTTTCTTTATGTTGAGGCATAATCCATACTGAAGACTGTGGTCTTTGATCTTCATCGGTAAGTGCTTCAAGTCCTCTTCACTTTCAGCAAGCAAGGCTGCGTCATCTGCATAATGCAGGGTGTTAATGAGTCTTCTTCCAATCTTCATATAGTCCAGCTTCTCGATTATTTGCTCAGCATACAGATTGAATACGTATGGTGAAAAGAAACAACCCTGACACACACCTTTCCTGACTTTAAACCACGCGGTGGTTTTAAGACTATGCTTGCCACAAATATGGTAGAAAGTAACTTATATACTTTCAATCTATAAATACTTCAAGACCAATTGCTTTCAGAGGAAAATGGCTTTTCAGCCTAAGCCTCAGTTTATGGAAGGTAAATGGTATGCTCTATTATTAAATTACTCAAATAAGAATAAAATCAAAAAGAAGCCTTTGTAACTCAACATAATGAAATATGTGAATGAGGAGAGCTGAGGAAAATTATTTTATCAAAGAACATACAAAATTCTTTTGACAATTCAGGAAATACATTACATTAATTCAAATAACTTTTTAAGGCTATGATGATATTGATGGGCATTATCATATTATGTTAACCTTAGAGACTTGTCTATATTTTATTTTCAAGCATATTGTAATAATAGAGGGAAATGATACCTAAATTTATGTATATAATATGCTGTCCTGCATACATGGATGTGAAGTTACTGGCTCACCATTGTTAGATGCGTAGTAAAAGCTGTTGTTCCACGAATGGAAATGGATATGGAATGATCCACATATGCTTTCTCATCTGGTTTTCCTTATAACCAAAATTATATATCCATAGGGCAGGTTACCAATATGTGTGTGGCAACCTCTGGTTGCAGATGAGAATGAAGCAAACTGGTGCATACAAAGATCAAGTGTATTTATTACCTTAGCTTCATCAACATTATATTTTAACCAACCTAGTAAACCAGTTTCACTTAAAGATTCATACACATGCATAATAGGAAAGGAATAAAAAAATCATTTTTACTGCCAGTTAAGGATCTCTAATAACATAGAAAAAATTTTAAATCATTAGCAAAGTATACAATACTCGTCTTGAACTGATGTCATTTTGCTTCTCACGTTATCCTCAATCATTCTCTCATTTAACAAATACTTATGGAGAGTGTGTGCTAAACCAGCACTGTAGTACATATTTTAAAAAAAAAAAAAAAAAAACCTGTTGCCAGTGAGTCGATTCCGACTCATAGCAATCCTATAGGACAGAGCAGAACTGCGTCATAGGGTTTACAAGGAGCCGCTAGTGGATTCAAACTGCCAACCTTTTGGTTAGCAGCAGCTAAGCTCTTGGGCACAAAAACAAGCAAGTAATAATTTCTGCCCTCAAAGTGACTTCAGTTTAGTGAGAGATAAGATAGACAATAAATAACAATAATAGTGCAAGATAATAAAGTGTTTTATGTTCAAATTGCTAAGAGAGCATTAATAAAAGGCATCTTAGTCAGTTTGGGGAATAGGTTGTATTCTCAGAAGAGATAAACTGAGTCTTGATAGATGTCTAGGAATTAGCCAGGTAGAGAAGGTGTTCAAAATGCCAGGCATTCAGCTGTTTAGACCTTTAGCCGTCCCTAATCCTCCAAGCCCAATTGTGCCCTCTGTGTGTGCTTCCACGATAACACTGTAATTATAACTTCCTCTTTATTTAATTCCATCTATCATTCTATACTGTGATTCCTCTTTATTTGCTTTCATGTCCCAGTAGTCTGTAATCTACATGAAGGCAAGGTCTACATCTGTCCTTTTAATAACTGTAACAATCTCCAGTGTCTTGAACAGGGCTTAGCATAAAACAAGAGCTAAGTAAATCATTATTGAATTAAAATTGAGTGAAGGAACTCAAAAGCACAAATGTGTGAGACAGCATGACAGGGAGTTGTTATGTCTGGAGCAATGCACAAGGAGATATTGAGATGATTCTAGTTCCAGTCCTTGACAAGAACTGTGATCAGTTAGCAGCATAGAGTAATGGATTCAATTACAGTTTTGAAGCTCAATTGCTTGGCGTGTATCCTGAGTCAACCATTTACTAGCTATTTTATCTTGGGAAAAATATTTAATCTCCCTATGCCTCATCTTCTTTATCTACAAAGTACCTACATCAGGTTTTTGTAGTGTTAAAGTGAATTAATCCATATAAACTTAGATTAGTACCCTTCACAATGTAAGCATTCAATAAAGGCATGCTAATACTATTTCTAGGCAAAGAAATTCGTAATTTTTCCTGAAAATTATGAGGAGACACTGAAGAATTTTAAGTAGGAGTGTGATATGATCATCTTGGACTCTCTATCAGTCAGGATTCACCGCAGGAAATAAAATCATTACATTGTATCACTTACCATCCCAGTTGATGGTTAGCTGTTTAAATAATTGTCTCCAAGCTGTATTTCTCAAAGGCATGGGCACATCTTATTTATCTTTGATTCTACATCTTCTGTAGATTCTGGCACATATAAGTTCTTCAATAATGTTTAACTAATAAACAAATGCTTTGGGAAGGAAGAGGAATCTTTTATGCAAACCTTTTTATTCTACTAATTTCTAAAGCCATTCCAGTGGGAACGGGTTAGGATCATTGCTGCATCTTTTTTGTGCTAAATAGTAGATGTCATGCATAAAACAATCTTGAGTGGCAGAAAATATAATTCAGACACAGATCCATGCAGAGGTGGAAGACAGCAGCAATATAATTTAGGGCAGAGCCATGGTCTGTGAGCCACATCCCTGGGCCAATGAATTAAGAACAAGGAAATAGGAACCATTCGTAGTCTCATTCAAAACCACTCTAGTGATCAGCCTCTACTCCAGCAGGTCACCATCCACATTTTTGCTCCTAGGGTTCCAGGTATATAATTACCAACTTGTTCGTTTATTCAGGACCCGCACCTGCCAACAGATTTTCCCCATAACAATCCAAACAGCTACTGCTAACCACTCTGGTTGTCCAACATCAATGATATGTTACTGCATGAACTAAGTCTCTCAGGACAACGAACAAACCATGGAGCAGCACAGGGTAAATACTTCATTCCCAACCAAACTTGGTCTTCTAAGCTTGGCAAGCCTGAATTTGCAACCTAGTGGTCAAAATCTTGGCAGTTACCTATGGCCTTATACCCCATGTGTTCTAGGGATTCTTGCTATGGTATATCCTTACAAGAACGTCAGTATAGGTGAGACCATTTCAGAAGGTCATTCCTTGGGTCTCTCAACTACTAAACTTTATTGGATTGCCTAAGGGAGAAAACTTAATCCCATTTTAGAGCAATTTATGTTAAATAAAGATATTTCTCTATATTAAAATCTTCCCTGAGATCCTGTCTCTAGTACCTGTGCATAAAGTTCAGGAGAAGAAAGAGCAGTATGTGGGAGGCAGTTGAAACAACAGGTTTAGGGTACAAGATAATGAATACAATTATGATGGAGATCAATCTTCTCAAATCCCCACTGGAGAAAATTGTGTTTCCTAATTCAGAGCAGAGAATTAAGAGTAAATGTGTGTTAACAAATACCATGTGCCTGTGTTGACCACGGGGCACCCGCTGAGATCTCCTTCAAGAAACTTGCTGCAAGAAGTGTAGTTGGCCAACAGGCTCCAGCTGTCACATCTTTAGATCCATCACAGCATTCACACCAAGCCATACTTTCTCCAGCTGATCCCATCCAATGACTGAGCATAGTGGGTACCAGAACAGGCCATTTCTGCCCCATGCAGAATCAGAAACTGGCTCAGAAATGCCCCATAGGCCTGGATGAAACTTTCTCGGAACTGAGCTTCAATCTGAGGTTCTTCGTATTCAATCCTTCCTTCTCTGTATTCTTTTGCAGGTGTCAGACCTATATTGCAGGTGTCAGAACTGAAGGCTCTCACTGCCTGCTTCTGCTAAAAAAAAAAAAAAAACAGTTTCCATGGAGTCAATTCCAACTCCAAGGCACCTCAGGGTGGACTCCAACCACCCGCCAACCCTTCAGTGAGCAGCCGGGTGTCTTAAATATTTGCACCACCCACGGACTCCCTACTCCTGTTACCTTCCCTTTTATCCTTCACAGGCACTTCCCCCAGTAAGTTTTATGCATGTTTAACCCAATTTTGGTGCCTACTTCTTAGAATACTTGAATTATCAAACTCCCTGTTGATTTTAAAAGCATAAAATTATGCCTACTTCCTGCCCAGTCAGTTTGCAGTTTTATTGCCTGCATTAGCTTGTCTATGTTTTACGACTGCTGCTAATGTTCTGAGTCTATGCTCTCTTGTCTTCTTTGAAGATTCTGATTATCAAAGCATTCAGCATGGAAGATGCTCAGATTGCTCCCCCTTCAGTTTACTCATGTAGAAAAAAATGTGTTTAGCACTTTGATTTCAAGGCCTTCTCTTACACAATTCTGATTATTCCTAAGGGATTTTATGAACCAGAAAACTGAACTGATCAGTAAGTATTTGGACATATTCAGGGATATCAGATCAATAAAATGAATCAGGGATGCTCAGGCACGCTTGGGAAACCAAGTAGCTCACTTTCCCACAGGCCTTTGCTTGTGGCCACTGTCAGAGACACTGATGGACAGAATGGATCATACGTTGGGCAACTCCCTTGATGTCACTACCTGTAGTATTAGACACCATGGGTCTAACAATAATAACAAAATTCATGAGTAGTAGGAGATATCATTCTTTTCTCCGTGTGAACATTCAGACTACTGATTTGCAGCCCATTAATTTACCATAAGAGAACATATTTTTATTTTAACATTTCTTTTTTATCTTTATGATTATTACCCTTTGTTCTCTCCAGATATTTTACATTCCTATACATATATTACCAACTTGATATTAACAGATAACAGCAAAATATTTCTCCACCATATGAAAGCTTGTTTATGATGCATAAAACTGTAGAAACTCTCAGTTTTCTTTCTTCTATCTATATATTATATCACAGCTTCTTAGTTTCAGAAATTTCTTCTAATTCCTTTACTTCTTAAACTAAAAACACCCTGGGTTCTAGTCCTTCAAATCTTACTGCTAAAGAATATTTGCTAGCTCTTCATAAATGCCTAATCTTGTGTAAGCCACTTCAATAACACAATTTTAGAAAGCATAGACCTTGATCTATAGGATCAAATATTAAGTATTCAAGACATGTCTTTTGAGTATCTGAGACATGAATATATGAAGTTTACCGGCATCCCCAGGCAACCCAAATTTCTCTCCCTTCTGAACTCCTGAGTCACCCTATCACACGTTTGGACCCAAGCATACAATTCCTGAATCTTTAACTACAAAAGATTGTTTACATCTTATCTCCCTACTAAACTGTAGATCTTTTTGAGAAGGGACTCTTTCTTACACTACTATATATCTTCAACAATGCTTTGACAATATGTTATAAATATTAAATATTCTACAATAAAGAGGCTAGTGACTACCTTATTAGACAATGCAGATATAAAACATTATCATTGTTTCAGAAAATTCTATTGGACAGCACAGTTCTAGATCATTTAGATAACACTTAAGTAACCAAGTACAGCCCCATAATTTTGGTGTCTATGCTTGCATTTATTTGGCAACATGTAACATTGCTGTAATTGCTGCAACCTGCTGAAAAATAATAGCTGAATCAAATAAATGTGTAAAGCATATAATCATGGCAAGTGAAAAACAAATGGCATTGTGAGCTCTATAGGGACATTGTTTTAGTCAAGTACTGAGAGAAGAGGATATTTACATGCAGAGCACAGAAGAACCTTCTCCAGAACAGACTATGCCATGTCTACATTTCAGTTTGCCATTTACATTCAGGAACTCAACTTCATCCAACAAATTAAGTATTATTTAAGAGTTATGCTTTATCCAATTTGTAATATTATTTTGGTTTTTAAAGTCAAATATAAATCATATGTATAAGAAGTTTATAGCTAGTTTATGTTCATACGTGTTTAAATAACACCAGAATAAGTATTATTTAAGTCAACATTGAGAACACATAAAACATTATTTTTCATTTAAAGGAGGTCTGTCTACTACATAAGTGTAAGAAACACTAAGCTACCACATGCAGAGAATATAAATATCTCAGAGCAATCTTTCAACTGTACGTGTTTAACACTTCACATAAGTTGGTCCCTAGCAGTTGGTCCCTGCTTTGAGTTTTTCTTCAAGGCTTTATATACTTACGTTCTAAGTTTATCAAATTTGAGTTTGTTGAGTCTGTATCTTTTGTTTTGTATTCACGCTTCTATTTCAACATTAGAAACGATGAGATCCATAGTATATTTAGGAAAACGAGGTCATTTCACACCATAGCAAAAGACTTTGAATCATGCTCTGAACACCAAAGGGCCTGCAATCTCCTCTGGGGGAAGAAAATGTTCTTTCTGAACATCTCCAGTCTCTAACTCCTTCCCCTTAGACCTAATGTAGTTACATTTTCACAGTGTCCAGTCTCGGAACACTGCAGTATTTTGCTTTATTTTGTGCTTTTTCTGGGCCAATATTTGTTCTTTTTCTTCAGCTTGACTATCAAGCCTGTGTAGCCAAGGATAGAATGAGGCATGGAAGGGTGTTTAATAATAATTTTCCCTAGTACTTCAGCGGTCACCTTTAAGCTTTCTGGACATCTCTGCTCACAAAACAAGTCATACTTTATTGGACTGTTCACTGTGCAATTTTCTAAGTCAAATGAAAGAAGCATAATGCTTTTATATTATATTCCCATTTTTGAATTTTAAGGGATAAAACGGAACCCACATGAAAGTAGCATATGAAATTCCAACAAGCCAAGTTCAAAAAGGTAGCATGGACCTACTTTGGTGAGTAGCATCTGGGGTCTTAAAAGCTTGTGAGCTGCCATCTAAGAAACCCCACTGGTCCCACCCCATCTGGAGCAAGGGAGAATGAAGAACACCAAAGACACAAGGGAAAAATTAGTCCAAAGGACTACTGGACCACAACTACCACAGCCTCCACCAGACTGAGTCCAGCATAACTAGATGGTGCCCGGCTACCACCGACTGATCTGACAGGGATCACAATAGAGTGTCCCGGACAGAGTTGGAAAAAAAAGTAGAACAAAATTCTAACTACAAAGAAAGACCAGACTTACTGGTCTGACAGAGACTGGAGAAACTTAAAAGAGTATGGCCCCCGGACACTCTTTTAACTCAGTACTGAAGTCACTCCTAAGGTTCACACTTTGGCCAAAAATTAAATTAGACAGGCCCATAAAACAAAACAAGACTAAATGGGCACAGCAGCCCAGGGGCAAGGATGAGAGGGCAAAAGGGACAGGAAAGCTGGTAATTAGGAACCCAAGGTCAAGAAGGAGACAGTGTTGACATGTCGTGGGGTTGGCAACCAAGGTCACAAAACAATATCTGTATTAATCATTCAGTAAAAAACTAATTTGCTTTGCAAACCTTCATCTAAAGCACAATTAAAAAAACAAAAAGAATATGCACTAGACTAGAACGTCTTGCCCCCCAGCCTTTCTGAATAAATGAGAATTTACCATGATGTTTTCATTAGATTCTATTATAAACTATATCCTCTGATACTAACTTTCTTTTCAAATATTTAAGTAGTGGTAGGCGTTGTCAAGTAATAAAACTAAAAATAAACACTACATAAACTCATCCTGAGAATCAACTGTTATTACATATAATAATGTTTTGGGGAACATGATTTGTTGTATGATCTAGTCAAATTATTGTAAAATAGCTGTTTAAATGAGTTGTACATCATGCATTAAAATATCTTTAACTCAAAATTTTAAAAAAAGATAAGATGGAATCTTCACTGACAGGACATTTTTTATTTTTGCAAATGGAAATTTTGCTATGAAAGCAACATAATGTGTGACACACACACACAGCTATACATACACATCATATATAAGAAAACTAATGCAGATAGATATACATGTATTGCATATACATATGTATGTGTGTTTAAATCTACTTGGTTTTTCTGAGGAATCATCAGACTCATATTAATTGGGCAGCTGCATAATGAACTTCTCTATTCATTAGTTTTGTTTTTATCTTGGGTTCAATGAAATAAAATCTCATAATATTCATGTGTAACCTCACATGGGTTTTAATTACGATTTCATGTAAAGATTCCCACTACCTCTGCCTTTCTGCTTCCATTGTAATTAAATCATGATAAAGGTTTTATTACAGAGTGAAATTCTTTGACTATGCAGTCATTGACCTACAGATTATTAATAGCATATTTTCTTAAATTTATTTCACAAATTGAACTGTGGAAACAGTCTGTACCATTGCTATGACATCTTCTAGATAGGCCATTCACACTGCAAAATCAAGATTAAACTATTATAATTATTGTAAATCCCCTGCCCCCAGCCATAAAAGGCAATGTCTTTACTAGAGTGAGTTTTGAAGACTCCTTGCAGGCCCCTCCTCCACCACCTCAACCACTGGCCCTCAAGCCCACACCCCTGTGGGTTGGTACAATTTGAGCTGCTACTGGCTTACAAGAAAAAAAATCTATGAATATTGTCTCCTATGGCTTCAGAGTTGCCAAGGTGGTAGGTAAATATACATATTCTCATATAAATTGCTTTTAGAACTAATACTTCTAAAGATAATTACTAATATGAACAGACCTAAGTAGTACTTGCCAATTTAAAGGTAAGGTGTTTTCAAGCCACCATGCTAAACAGCCTACAAATCATTTGGTAAAAAGTTATTTCCAAATTTAATGTGGGCCTCAAAATTTTCTTCAATCTACCATAATTTACTTGCATAATTAAGTCTTCCAGAAATATTTACCTTCATTTATTTCCTAAGCAAAAAGAATTTAGTTATTCCCCTTTATAAACTCTAAAAATAGATCTACTGAACTCTATCTACTACACCATCTAAGTCAATCTAGTTGTTTTGCAGAACCAAGGCTCACCTAAAGGGATATAGGGGGGAAAATGTACCTTTTTTATAAAATCTTCCTGATCTCTATGGGTAACCTCCCGAATTTTAGACTACTTTCATACTGATTCAAAACAAATACATGAGCCAATGTGTTCTTATCTATATTACTGAGGAGTCTGGTTTGGCAACAAAGCACAAGTCAAGAACACAGAAGTGTCAAAATCTAATATCAACTCTGGAAGAGACTAATTGCAAATTCTCAAGTTTTTCACATTTAAAATTGGAATAGGGTTATTGGGAGATAGCCAATAAAAACTATAGTAAGTAATCCTATAAGTAATAATACACAAATGATAAGAAGGCAAAAAACCCAAATTTATTTCATTTTCCCAAAGATATAACGTTTTCATGTTACATCTTTCTTCTGAATTTTCAATTTTTTTTTCTTTTAGAGACAATTTAAGGTTAGTGTGTTAAATGCCACACAAAGACAGATGGGAAGAACAGCTGCCCAAGGTGCTACCTACACATGACACAAATCATCCCTTTTGGCTTTGAAAGATAGTTAATCATCTCAAAGTCACACCCTACATTAAAAGTAAAAAGACATCTTGGGAAAGAGCACAGCTTCTGAAATAAAACTATATGCATGTAGAGAAGGGTTGGCAGCAACAAGCAGCTATTAGAGACTCCTTTAGAACTAGGAAAAAATGAAAGGAATGAACAAGTCCTAAATGTAGCTGAGGGCATTTTGGTGCCAGGTGCTCTATAATCCTTACCACAATAGCTGGTATTAATATTTATGACATGAATGGTGATTATGTATTTGCTTGCCTGTCTTCTCTACTTCTACTGGATGATAAGTTCATTGAGTGCAACATCAAATATTATTATCTAGCCACCATCAAATATTACGTACCAATGATCAGCATGAAGCAGGTGATCTGTAGATACTTGTAGACTGAATAAACAAGCCAACGTGCTAACAATTAATATTCCCATTTGATGAATAAGGGGACTAAGGCTCAGAACAGCTAAGCAGCTTGTCCAGGTCACAGAGATCACACAGGTAGTCAGTAGCTGAAGAGGAACACAATTCCGAGGCTGTATGACTTCAGAGAACCACACTTTCAACTACAACAAGCTGCTCCATGGAAGCCTGAGAGAGATAATTTTTTTATGGAAGGATGGCAACTTTCACATGTACTGGCCTGAAACTGACTGAAAGATCTCAGAGAGGAAAAGTGGAGGGAGTAATTTCATTTCTGGGGACAGTTCAAGCTAAGATAAACTCAGAGCATTGGGTTGGGTGAAGTTTCTCACATTTCCTGGCAGGCCCTTCAGTGGTGGATTTTCCTCTTTAATCACTTGTGTTTGCTTTTCTCTCTGTTTCTCATTATCTTACCTACCAAAGCTTCTTTTCTTACGTAGTTAAGAATTTCTGGGAGTCAACTGCATATCACGATCAGGAGAAGCAGCCAGGAGGTCATGGTTGAGAGTGCAGACTCTGGACTCCCAAGTGCCAGAGTACCACCCCCATTCTGCCACATTCTAGCTGGGTGACACTGGGCAAATTATTCAATCTCTGTCTTGATTACCTCATCCAGAAAATAAGACTGTTAATAATAAATTTAGTTACCAGTTGTTATCAAGTTGGCTCCAACTCATGGTAACCCTGTGTGTGTCAGAGTAGAACTGCACTTCACAGGGGTTTTAATAGGTGGGATCTTTCAGAAGTAGATCACAAAGCATTTCTTCCAAAGTGACTTTTGGTGGACTCAGACTGCCAACCTATCAGTTAACAGTGGAGCATATTAATCATTTGCACTACCCAGGGACTCCAATAATAGACCTAGCTATACATGTCAAGTTCTTAGAATAGTGTCTGCCACGTAGTAGGAACTTAATGAAGGGTAGCCGTTACCATGCCTTTAACCCTAAATTCAAGACCTGAACCCACATCACAAGCCCTGTGATATGCTGTGTTCTAGATTAAATAAACAAATTTGCCCTTAAGCTTGTGTTCCAGAGAGAAGATATCCAAGTATAGAATTAAAGGACCCAAGCAGAATTAATCCACAATTATTTTCCAGGAATAACAACAACATAACAGAAAACATGGATTCCATAAGAGATGAGATGGATGATGAGATGATACACAACAATTTAGAAAACGGCATATGGCAACACTAAGAAAATAAGCTAAAGGAGACGAAGAAAGGAACATGGAAAATATAGAATCACTGCAGAAAAGTTAATAAGTGAGATGGATAACATGGTTAAGCAACTCACAAAAAAAGATAAAGGAAAAGGAAAGAAAAGAAATCAAACATAAATGACAGACATGAAAGATGTATCAAATGATCCAACTTAGAAATAACTGCTATGTATAAAAAAAAAGAAATAGAAAAACTGTATAACAAAAACAATAACTTAACCTAAAGAAATATTTTCATTTAGGGTAATATTAAGGACTATATTTT
Organism: Trichechus manatus latirostris; assembly: GCF_000243295.1. Lineage (NCBI taxonomy): Eukaryota > Metazoa > Chordata > Mammalia > Sirenia > Trichechidae > Trichechus > Trichechus manatus. The sequence continues at coordinate 1,131,843 of NW_004444077.1, forward strand.
CCTGAAAAACTATCTTAGTACAAAAAAACCTTATAAACTCAGAACAAAATACGATTAAAAAACATTTTAAATAGATACCTGAACTAGCAAAAACGTAAATGAAATCCCCAAACTCCAAAATAGATAGGTAGATGAGATTAGATAGATAGATAAGTAAACAATAAGAATGAAGTATAAAAAAGTATTAGAGACGCTGGGTATAGGTGTTATTTAAAAAGATAATAGATTTTTTTTTAGAATAGATGAAAGGTAAAAATCATCAGATTAAGGATGCAAAATGGATCCTAAGAAGGATAAATAAAAAGAAAATCCCACCTAAATACATTGTGCTAAAATGTAAAACACTAAAGACAAACAGAAGATATTAAAAAAATAGCGACTTCCTGCAAAATGGTGCTCTAGGTGGAAGCACCACACTGTCCCTCCACAGCAAAGATCCAAAAAACTAAGCCAAACAGAGAAAACAACAATCCTGAAACCCTAAAACATCAAATGAAGAGATAAAGAACTCAGCCAAGCACCAAATGGAGTGAGAAAACTGACAGAGAGCG
>NW_004444077.1:1142082-1144941 GCF_000243295.1 Trichechus manatus latirostris
ACAATTTCCTCATGAGCACAATTAAGTGTTCTGGAATTCCCATTCTTCACAATGTTATCCATAATTTGTTATGATCCACAGAGTTGAATGTCTTTGCATAGTCAATAAAACAAAGGTAAACATCTTTCTGGTATTCTCTGCTTTCAGCCAGTATCCATCTGACATCCGCAATGATATCCCTGGTTCCATGTCCTCTTCTGAATCCGGCCTGAATTTCTGGCAGTTCCCTGTTGACATACTGCTGCAGTCGCTTTTGAATTATCTTCAGCAAAATTTTACTCATCTGTGATTTAAATGATATTGTTCGATAATTTCCACATTCAGTTGGATCATCTTTCTTGGGAATAGACATAAGTATGGAACTCTTCCAGTCAGTTGGCCAGGTAGCTGTCTTCCAAATTTCTTGGAGTAGACAAGTGAACACTTATAGTGCTGCATCCATTTATTGAAACATCTCAATTGAAATTCCGTCAATTACTGGAGCCTTGTTTTTCACCAATGCCTTCAGTGCAGCTTGGATTTCTTCATTCAGTACCAACAGTTCCTGATCATATGCTACCTCTTGAAATGGTTGAATGTCAACCAACTCTTTCTGGTATAATGAATCTGTGTATTCCTTCCATCTTCTTTTGATGTCTTCCTGCATCATTTAATATTTTCCCCGTAGAATTCTTCACTACTGCAATTCGAGCCTCGAATTTTTTCTTCAGTTCTTTCAGCTTGAGAAATGCCTAGTGTGTTCCTCCCTTTCGGTTTGCTATCTCTAGCTCTTTGCACATGTCATTATTAAACTTTACTTTGTCTTCTCGAGCCGCCCTTTGAAATCTTCTGTTCAGTTCTTTTACTTCATCTGTTCTTCCTTTTGCTTTAGCTACTCTATGTTCAAGAGCAAGTTTCAGAGTCTCTTCTGGCATCCATTTGGTCTTTCTTTCTTGTCTTTTTAATGAACTCTTGCTTTCTTCATGTATGATGTCCTTGATGTCATTCCACAACTCGTCTGGTCTTCAGTCATAAGTGTTCAAGAAGTCAAATCTATTCTTGAGATGGCCTCTAAATTCAGGTGGGATATACTCAAGGTCATACCTTGGCTTTCGTTGACTTGTTCTAATTTTCTTCAGTTTCAACTTGAACTTGCATATAAGCAATTGATGTTCTGTTCCACAGTCGGCCCCTGGCCTTGTTCTGACTGATGATATTGAGCTTTTCCATCGTTTCTTTCCAGTTTGATTCCTGTGTGTTCCATCTGGCAAGGTCCATGTGTATACTTGCCGCTTATGTTGGTGAAAAAAGGTGTTTGCAATGAAGAAGTCATTGGTCTTGCAAAATTATATCAAGCAATCTCCAGCACTGTTTCTATCACCAAGGCCATATTTTCCAACTAACTTTGTTGTTTCCAACTTTTGCATTCTAATCATCAGTTAATTACCAATGCATCCTGAGTGCATGTTCCATCAATTTCAGACTGCAGAAGCTGGTAAAAATCTTCTATTTCTTCATCTTTGGCCTTAGTGGCTGGGGTGTAAATTAGAATAATAGTTGTATTAACTCGTCTTCTTCGTAGGCATACAGATATTATCCTATCACTGACATCACTGTACTTCAGGAAAGATCTTGTAATGTTCTTTTTGACAATGAATGCAACGTCATTCCTCTTCAAGCTGTCATTCCCGCATAGTAGACCATATGACTGTCCGATTCAGAATGGCCAATACAAGTCCATTTCAGCTCACTAATGCCTAGGATATTGATGTTTATGTGTTCCATTTCATTTTTGATAATATCCAATTTTCCTAGATTCATACTTTGTACATTCCATGTTCTGATTATTAATGGATGTTTGCAGCTTTTTCTTCTCATTTTGAGTAGTACTACATCAGCAAATGAAGGTCCTGAAAGCTTGACTCCATCCGTGTCATTAAGGTCAACTCTACTTTCAGGAGGCAGCTCTTCCCCAGTTGTCTTTTGAGTGTCTTCCAACCTGGGGGGCTCATCTTCCAGTACTATATCAGACAATGTTCTGCTGCTATTCATAAGGTTTTTACTAGCTAATTCTTTTCAGAAGTAGACTGCTGGGTCCTTCTTCTTAATCTGTCTTAGCCTGGAAGCTCAGCTGAAACCTGTCCACCATGGATGACTTTGCTGTTATCTGAATACTGGTGGCATAGCTTCCGGCATCACAGCAACACACAAGTATGACAAACCGACAGACAGGTGGGAGGAGAAAACATGGTGTAATAATAACAAGTGCAATTAACAAGAAATATACTACATTTAATAACTTAGGTTTGAAATATATAAAGTATAGTTAACAGAATAGCATGAAAATATTGATATATCCACCATGGGAAATTTTAGCATATGTCTCTCAATAATCAATACAATAATCGACCAAAAAATAAGAAACACAATTAACAAGCTGGATCTCTGGACATTTGTGGAATTCTGTTCCCAAAAAATAGAGAAAAATATTTTTTCCTCAAGCACGCTAAGGTATTTCAGAAAATGACCACATGTTGGACCATCAAACCCATCACAACATATATCAAATAATTAGTATCAAACAGTTCACATTTTCTGAGAAAAATGCAATTTAAGTTAAAAAATAATTTTAAAAAAGATGACTTTTAAGTTCATATGTATAGAAATTTATTTAATGTGCTTCTTAGAAACTCACGGATTAAAAATGAAAATATAATATAAATTAGAACATATTTAGAACTAAATGATAACAAATATGCTATATATCAAATATAGTGGGATGCAAGCCAAGTAGTACCTACTATAAAATGTAGAACCTTAAATCTATCTATTAGAAAAAGCATCATGGGGAGGCTGGGCCACGATGGCAGAGTAGTCAGA
>NW_004444077.1:1145573-1146971 GCF_000243295.1 Trichechus manatus latirostris
CAGAGTTGGCACAGCTCCTTTACTAGGCACAGGCATGAGGAGTCTGTGGACTTTGAGTGCCTTCCACCCCTGTATAGACTTGTGAGGACCCATCTCAACAGTGTAAGCCCTCACTACCACAGTACAACAGGGTAAATACCTGAAGTCTAACTTCAACTGTTTCAGCTGTGAAGTGGCAGATTTGTGACGCTTGACACAGCCCTACCTTTTAAGCGGGCACATTCACTGGTCAGCATCAGGGGCTTGAGGACTGGTGGCTCTACTTACGCCACCTAGTCACCTGCTACACCGGTCCAAGAATAAGTGCAGCCCCCGAGTCTTTACAACCAACAGAGTAGGGTGCTCATATTCCGGCTGCAAAACTCATCTACCTACTCGTTCTAGGGAAAAGGGACACGCTTTCCTTTCAGATACACAGGGACAGCAGTCAGCCCCCTGCCTTGCTCAGCGCATGACCCCCTACTGCAACCAGATACCTGTGCCTATACCAATCACCCGTGCCTCTCTAAGACTGTACGTGAGAGCCTGCACCACACTCTTGGTGACTGACTGCCTAGACACCCAAGCTGAATCCATATAGGCAAATTTAACAGACTCCTGTGGGCACATAATTAGTTACAGAACTAACTACCTGGTGACAGGACGTTAGAGCTTCAAAGCTGCCAATAATAAAACTAGCACACATGAGCAGCCAATTTGGGCATGTCAAAACAAAACAAAACAAGAAGCTATGACAAACTAAATAAATATAAAATAAAATTATAATAACTTACTGATGGCTCAGAGACAACAGTCAATAACAAATCACATAAAGAGACAGTCCATGATGGCAACAGCAAGCTCCCAAAATAAAGAATCAATAAATTCTCTGGAGGAACAGAATTTCTTGGAATTACCAGAGGCAGAATACAAAAGATTAATATACACAACTCTTCTAGAAATTAGAAAGGAAATTCATTAAAACGCAGAGACAACCAAAGAACATACAGACAAAGTAGTAGCGGAACTTAAAAAAGTTATTCAAGAGAATAATAACAAATTTAATAGGCTGCAAGAATCCATAGAGAGACATCAATCAGAAATCCAGAAGATTAACAGGAAAATTTCAGAATTAGACAGCTCAGTAGAAAGTCATAGGAGCAGAATTGAGGCAGTAAAAGTTAGAATTAGTGACATTGAAGATAAAGCACTTGACGCCAACTTATTTGAGGAAAAATCAGATAAAAGAATTAAAAACAACAAAGAAACTCTAAGAGCTATGTGGGACTCTTTCAAGAGAAATAACCTACGAGTGATTGGAGTACCAGAACAGGGAGGATAATAGAATACAGAGAAAACTGTTGAAGATTTGTTGACAGAAAACTTCCCTGATATCAGGAAAGATGAGAAGATATCTAT
>NW_004444077.1:1154670-1157704 GCF_000243295.1 Trichechus manatus latirostris
AGAAAGATGGGGTGCAGAACTCAAATTCTAGTAAGAAGACCAGACTTAATGGTCTGACTGAGACTGAAGGAACCCCAGAAATCATAGCCCCTGGATTCTCTATCAGCCCAGAACTAACACAATTTCCGAGGTCAACTCTTCAGACAGGGATTGGACTGGACAGTGGGATATAAAGTGATACTCGTGAGGAGTGTGCCTCTTAGCTCAAGTAGATATAAAAGACTAAATGGGCAGCTTCTGTCCAGAGGTGAGATAGGAAGGCAGAGAGGGTTAGGAGCTGGTTGAATGGACATGGGGAATCAGGGATGGAAAGGAGGAGTGTGCTGTCTTAGTAAGGGGAGAGCAATTAGGGTCACCTAACAGTGTATGTATAAATTTTTGTATAGGAGACTAACTTGAAATGTAAACTTCATTTAAACTACAACAATTTTAAAAAAAGAAAAAGAAACATGGAAAACTGGAGAATCAAACATCAACTTGAAGTTACAGAAAAACTCAAAAAGGGAAATAAGATAGATAAAAGCAGAAAATATTTTTAAAAGTTATATGCTAGAGAAGAGTTAATATCTCAAAGCATATAAAATACACAAATCTGGAAAAATTGATCATAAAAAATAAGAAAGAAGGAAAATTAAACAATATTAGAAGTGAAAGAGGAGATGCATCTATAGATAAAGCAAGTATTTTAAAATAAAGACTGCCATGCATGACTTTGTCATCCAAATTGAATGTACAATTGAAATGCATCACTTCCTAGAAAAATGTCAGTTATAAAACTAAATTCAAGAAGAAACTTAAAAAATTTGAATAGGTCTATAATCATTTTTCCACCACACATCTGTCAGTTTGTAATACTGTGGTGGCTTACGTGTTGCTGTGATGTTGGAAGCTATGCCACTGGTATTTCAAATACCAGCAGGGTCACCCATGATGGACAGGTTTCAGTGGAGCTTCCAGACTAAGACAGACTAGGAAGAAAGGCCTGGAAATCTACTTTCAAAAATCGACCAATGAAACCCTATGGATTACAGAATATTGTCTGAAACTTCAACTCACTTACTTTGGACAAGAGGGACAAATAGCTTACTCATGAGGGACTGATAGCTGGATAAGGACATCATATTTGGAGAAGTAGAGGGCCAGGAAGGATGAGGGACACCTTCAATAAGATGGGCTGACACAACAATGGCCACAACAGTAGATTCAAACATACCAACGATCAGTAAGATGGAACAGGCCCAGGCAATATTTTGTTCTATTATACATGTAGTCACCATGAGTCAGAGCCAACTCAACGACAAGAACTAACAACATAATCATTTTTAAAATTGAATAGTAGCTCAAAATCTGTTCTCTCTCTCCCTGTCTCTCCCTTCACACTAGGCCCGGAAAGTTTTACAGGGAAATTCTACCCAACATCAAAGATCAGATAATTCCCATCATAGACAAATTATTATAGATAACAGAAAAGGAAAGAACATTTCTCTACTCATTTTATGATGTTAACATAATCTTAGTGCCAAAATCTGGCCAGGAAAGAACAAAATCAAAAGAAAAACAGGAAATAAAATTAAAATCTAACATGATTATGATAGAAGTAATAAAAGGCTTCCTGAACTTGAAATTAGTGGTCAAGAATATAAACTGAAGCCGTTCCACATGATTGTGTGTTTTTCCAGCTACAATCAGTTTGCTGAGTGCAGGTGCAATATACAGAGTTAATATTAACCACAGCGGTGGTTTTGCCACGCAAATTTGAAGAAGTAAGAGGGGGCAAAGGAGTTGAGAGCACAGGAAAGGGAGTAATTATAACGGCAGGCCATGGAATTTGTGCTGGATAAAAAAGAAGAAAGGATAGCAGAGAAATGAGAGATTGTAGAAAGGTGCTGGGATCAGTGAACTGCAGCCCTGTCGGGGACTCACAACAATCCTGTGAGGTAGGAAAAGCAATATAATTATCACATTTATATATGATGACATTGAGAATCAGAATGTTAATGGACTTGTTTAAAATTATACACTGAGTAGTTAGCAGAGATTTCACTTCAACCAGAATGTTCTGTCTCCAAGTCCCTTTCTGATAACTACCCCATTACTCTGCAGCCTTGTACCACACTGACTTTCAGACCTTTCTGATCTTGTTGTTGTTGTTAGCTGCCATGGAGTCAGCCCCCATCTATTGGCGACCCCATACACAAAAGAACAAAATGCTGCCCAGTCCTGCACCATCCCCATGATCAGTTGTCGATTGGGCAGTTGTGATCCCTAGGTTTTCACTGGTTGATTTTCAGAAGTAGATCACCAGGCCTTTCTTCCTAGTCTGGCTTAGTCTAGAATCTCTGTGGAAATCTCTTCAGCATTATAGCAACATGCAACCCTCCTCTGACAGACGGGTGATAGCTAGTTACTGCTATTTCTCAGGGATTAATTTTCACCCATAGTCAACTCAGGATTCCTACATCATCAGTCAGATTTTGTTACAGCTCAGATTTTACTGTTATTTTGATAATGTTGTAAATTCTAACTCTCAGAAATAATATTTATCTTCAAGAGAGAGGAAACAGCTCTTTAAAAAATAAAATTAACAGACCCTGAGCTTCTAGTAAGGGTGATGGAAAAATTTGGAATTGGATAGTGATGATAGTTGTATAACATGATGAACACAATTATTGTCATTGAATTGCAAATGTGAAAAATCTCAAAATGGCAAATATTTTGTTATATATATTTTTTTCCATAATTTAAATAAATAAATAAAATTAGTTCTATTGCCATAAAATTCCCGCACTGGAAAGAATGGAGAGTGCAATGAAACATTCCCAAAATCTATTTATATCATGTTACAATTTAGTTTTCCTCCAATTTCTTTCCTTCTTTCCTAACCCTTCACAATGTTCCTCTGCTCCTTTTCAGAACGCTTAATTTTTTTTTTTTTAAATATTTTATTGTACTTCAGGTGAAGGCTTACAGAACAGATAGTTTCTCATGTAACAGTAACACACATGCTGTTTTATGACATTGGTTAACAACCCCA
>NW_004444077.1:1165613-1173070 GCF_000243295.1 Trichechus manatus latirostris
TGACAAATTTCCTCCTCCCCTACTAATCTTACCAAGAATTCCTCAAGACCATCAAACTTGAAATACGTAATTAGAATCATTATGTAGTAAGATCTTCAGGAAAGGGGACTTTTTTTCCTTCCTTTTACAACTGAAAGTTACTTTTCTGCTAATATCAATAAAAAAAGAACAGGTGTAAAATACATAGGTGCCATCATTCAAAAATTGTCAGAAATGACTGGACAGTTGCCTCTTACATAAACCAGTTATCATTTAGTATCAGGGTTAGAAAATGCATAGCAGTTAGATTGATTTCTCTCTTAGGCTATGTGCCAGCTTCTTTGTACTATTAATTTCTTAGGAAGTGTAACTTATCAACTTTGAGAAACACACTTTCAGGTTGAACAAGAACAGTGCATTAATATATTTGAGAGCATTTATCACATATGTAGAAAATGTAAATTGAGGGTAAATGCCTCCTAAAATTATGTTTCTTAGATATCATTGTACAGAAATAAAAAGTGCCCCAGAGAAATAAAAATAAAACACTCTTTATAATTGGAATACAGAAGCCTGGCTGTCCTCTGTGTCCAAAATTGCTCTCCTAAGGAGAATCTATGTTGTTAGAAAATGCAGTTGTTAACTTGCTATTTCCTCCTTTTTTATTACTCCTAAAAGGCCATAGTTGCTCTTTTTTTTTTTTGTTCCTTATTCCACCATACAATTTTCTCTTACACTTATTTATTTTTGATTTCTCAGTAGTTTACCCCGCTCGATTTTCTATACAATATTGAATTCCTGCCCGTTCCGTAAAACTCGTTTCATATTGCTTTAAAGTGTGATTTTTCTCAAACCCCAGATGCAGTAAATGTGAAACACTGTGCTGCGTGGAAATTCCAGTTACTGCATTTGTTTGGTTAAGACAAGTTAATTGCCTTCAGAGAAAGCTGCAATTTCAGCTAGTAAAACAAATCCAATGATCATTGTGAGTAAGATGAGAGCAAAAAAGAAATAGTACATCATCCATCTGCTGGTGGTTCTTCATGGCACTTATTATCACCAAAGGGTCAGTGTTGGAGGGAAGGTGTCAAAGAGAATGAGAACACAGAATTGACAAGTAATGTTCCTATGAAATGATGGCTGAACCACAGGTAGAAAAACAATATCAAGCAAGCATTTCAAATAAGTGACAGCTGCACATACGAGGCAAATCTGAGAGCTTTTGGCACAATAAAAATTATAAAAAAGGAAGAAGGGCAGTCTTTCTGTTAATTCCAAGCCTCTAGAGGAATGAAATCAAAACAATGTGATAAACTGTAGCTGAAGTCAGAACAGGTTGACATTGCCCAAGATTTGCAAACTATTTTTTAATGCATACCTTAATTCACGATCTCCTTCTATCTCTTCTCTGACTCAGAACATTATATGGAGAATTTATGGGACAATCCAAGGTTAGAGAGTCAAAAGCACCTTTGTCTAATCCCAAACAAAACTGTGCCAAGTTAGGGAAGCATGGAATGGATGTCCATGAGAGAACTCCAATGTCCACTGGAACCCTCTATCCTAAGACCATCTACAGACACGCAGGAGTTGAGGGGAGTAAAGAGAACTACAAGAGAAATCTTATAGAACCAGGATGTCCATTTTGGGCAAATAATGTGTTTTGTTGGGCTCTGCAGATTTGCTTCCACTGAAAAGTGTGCTTAAAAGAGACCATACTGTTTTTAGATGGGTAATGTTCAAGAATTCCATTGCCTGGGCTAAGGAACAGCCACGTATTCCCTTGAAAATAATACTGAGCTACTTATACTCAGCAGTCCCTAAGGATAATGTTTTACTTCTGTCATCTGGTGGGACCTGAGAAAGCCTACAGTATTAGAGCTCCCTTTTGAGGATGAGGTACTTGAAAAAATATCAAGGTGAATCTAGAAATGCTCTGTATAAATTGGGTGGGTATTATATAGCACAACATTAGAGGTTCATCATTTTTGTGACCAAGGCAAAGAAAGGGATAGGAGAAATCTATGCTTCATCTCAGTGACCACCTTTTATAACAGTGCCTGTAATCTCCAAAAGGCCTGTGGCTGGCATCAAAAATTCTCCCTGTGACAGAAATGAAAGCATAACCATATCTCTCATCAATAGAGAAAAGTGCAGAGAAGCAGCTTCAATGCATCCAAAATTGTCTACCAGAAGAAAGAACGACAGGAGCTGGTTGAGATCAGTCCACCTACCATAAGAATATTTCCAGTTTAGAACTGTGAGGAATCTGAGATTTTTCTGCATTTGGAAGCTAACAATTTAGCCTGCCAGAGTTTCATGGATGCTGGCAGAAAACATGAGACTCTTGATTCAGAGAGGAACTCACAGCAGTAGCAGTAATCACAGCATCAGCATTTTTTGCTCTGGCTCCATGAGCTCCATTCTCATGGGACAATGTCTTGCAAAGATGACTCCTGCACATGCATTGGATTGTCTTCAGGAGAAAAGCTTTGAGTTTAAGGAACTTGAATTTTTTATAATGAGCAGTAGGTACGCCTGTCCTTTGCTCTAGAGGAAGACACTATCTCTATCATCCAAGGCTATTCACTCCAAAAACACCCTTGAAAAGATAGTTTAAAACAAAGGACATTCATTCGGTGACTCCCTTTGCAAGCCATGCAGAAACACAAAAGACCAATGGGGAATTGTCTCCCAGTACTGTCTTGCACTGAATGGCTGTCCAGGAGATGAACAGTTCTTCAGAAAAATGTCCACATGCCAAAGCAAGGACCCTAACCCCATCCCACACCCTCTATACCCTCAGAAAGAGGCTGTCTCCAAAACATACATTCCAAATACAATTTTCGGGACCTAATGCATTTGTTATCTCCTGATGCGTTTGTTACCTACCACTCTGTAATAAGTGAGTGAATCTACTTCATAGTAAAATACTTCATAATATTTATTGAGTCTTTTTATATACTAAGCACTCTATATGCATTACATCATTTAAGGCTTGTGATAAGTTTATAAAGGAGATATTATTATTCCCATCTTATAAATAAGGAAACATGACTTCTGGTCAAGATTGTATGGTAAATACCTTCTGTGAACCACATACACACACACACACACACACACACACACACGCATGCAATGCTCACAAATACACATACTCATCCTCATTGACAGTCTAAAAACAGATAAAGTATTAAAAAGAGAAATTATGAAAATGTAGCCAGACTCAAAAGAAACAAAATTAAAACCCCTATAGACCTGAAGGAGCTCTGCTAGCACAGGAGTTAAGAGCTTAGACTGCTAACCAGAAGGATGGCAGTTCGAATCTACCAGCCTGCTCATTAGAAACCCTACTGGTCAGTTCTACTCTGTCCTATAGGGTCACTATGAGTCGGAATTGACTCAGTGGCCATGGTATAGACCTGAAATGTAACCAAACTAAAAATCAATAAGTAGAGCTAAAGTGACAGCAGGCTGGAAGTAGGCAACAGAATTTAACTCACAAAGGATTCTGTGAACTAAAAGTGCCCCACACATGGTAGAGTATCAGAGCCAATATCACTGTGGTTCTAGGAGGATGTAAATTTGTGGAGGGGGGGGGACACTATTCAACCCAGTATGCCAACTATATGCAGTCTACAAGAAAGTATTTTAAGTAAAAAGTCACAGATGGGTTAAAAGAAAAAAAGGGGAAATACATACTATACAACATTAGTCAAAAGAAAACTTCTATGATTCTATTGATACTAAACAAAAGAGACTGCAAAACAAAGAATATATCCAGAGATAAGGAGGGGCATTTCATAATGATAACATCGTTACTTTTCAGGAAAATATGTCAATCCTTCATGTATAAGAACCTAACAGGTCTTCAAAGTGAATGAAACGAAAATTGACAAACATAAAAGGAGAAAAAAGATGGATCCACAATCATGATTGAAGACTTTAATATCCTCTATCAATGACAGAGCAACTAGACAGAAGAGTCAATACAGTATAAAAAAAAGATGTGAATAACACTATCAGCCAACCTAATTAAATTATAAAACACCACACCCAACAACTGCAGGATACACATGGAAGCACCTTGGAAGAAAGGCCAGGCAATCTAGTTCTGAGAAATCAAGATATTGAATGCCCTGTGGAGCACAGTTCTACTCTAACACACATGGGATCTACATGAGTCGGAATCAACTCTTAGGAGTATGGTACCAGTGGTTGAAATTCTACTACATTTAACTTGTTAAATGTCAACTTTCTTCTGTTGATCTGACAAAGTTTTATTTATTTCCACTTTTCCCCTGCTGCTTTTGATGTTATGGATACTTATTTCTATTTCTTTAGTTGTCAGGCTTAACTTCTTAATTTTTAAATTTATACATTTTAAATTAGGGTAGCATTACATATTGTAAAATACATGATCCTGTTTGATGAGTTATGACAGGCATATATCAACAGTGTAACCAATACTGCAATCAAAATTTAGAACACTACCATCAGTCTGGAAATTTTCCATCGGCCTCTTTTCAGTCAATCACATTCCACCCTCCAGAGACAGCCACTATTCTAATATTTATCCTGATAGATCACTTTTGCCTTTTCTTGAACCTCATATAAATGTAATAATGCAATATTTCCTCCTGTGTGTCTGGCTTCTTTGTGAAACATAGTGCTTTTGATACTCATCTATGTTATTGGGTATTTCAGGAAAATGTTCCGTTTTATTGCTATTTGGTGTTCTTTGGATTCTGTTTAAGAAATCTTTGCCTACCCTACCTTAAATATTTTCATGTATTTTCTTTGAGAAGCTGTATAGTTTTAGCTTTCACATTCCTCCCAGGTGAATTTTTGTGTTTGGTGTAAAATATAGGTAAAGGTTCATTTGTTTCCATTTTGGACAGTCAATAGATCCAGCACCAACTGTTGAAAGACTTTTCTTTCCCCACTTAATTGCTTTAGCACCTCCATCAAAAAGCATTTCACTGTTTAAGGTAGTCCGATAAAATACAAGATGTCCAGTTAAATTTGGGTTTCAGATAAATAACAAATAATTTTTTAGTATAAATCCCACTTAGTATAACTATGTCCCAAATAGTGCAATGAGCATACTTATACTAAAAAATTTTGTTGTTTATCTGAAATTCAAATTTAATGCAATGTCCTTTATTTTTATTTGCTAAATCTGTCAACTATACTGTTTATGGTGAGTTTATTACTGGATTCTATTCTGTTCCTTTGTTCAATTTTTCTTTATTACATCAATACCACACCATCTTAATTGTAGCTTTATAGCTTTATAGTGACTCTCAGAATCAGACACTAGATGTTCTTCAACTTTGTTTTTCCTTCTCAAGGTTGCTTCGGCTATTATAGATACTTAACATTTCCATATAAATTTTAGTATCAGCTTGTCAATTTCTATTAAAAAAAATCCCGCTGGAATTTTTTTTGGAATTATATTGAATCTATAGAGCCACATGGGACAAATGACATCTCTATAATATTGAGTTTTCTAAGCTCTGAGTGTGGCATATCTCCTCATTTACTTAGGTTTTCCAGTTTCTCTTAATAATACTCTGTAAATTTCTGTGTAGAGACCTTCTATGTCTTTTGTTAAAGTTATTGCGAAGAAGTTTTGAATTTTTTCCAGTGATTGTAATTGGGTCCCTGGTAGTGCAGTGGTTAAGAGCTTGGCTGCTAACCAAAAGGTTGGAGTTCGAATCCACCAGCTGCTTCTTGGAAACCCTATAGGCCAGTTCTACTGTGACCTGTAAGATCACTATGAGTTGGAATCAACTCGATGGCAAGGGTTATTTTATTGTAAAATTTATTGACATATATCTAAATTTATACTTTAACATTTTCATTATTTTTATAAATTAAATTTTCAGATATCACCTTTTAAAAGTGTGACATTAAACTGCAGGAGCAATAAACTGTCAGCACTGCCAGCTGCTAGATTGCTCCTGCTTTCACAATTCTGAACCTTTGTGACACTGTACAGAAGCTCACTTTCAACTGAGGTCAGTGAAAGACTAGATACTTTGGGATACATCATTTCCCTCCAACACTTTCTTCGTTTTATAATCTCCACACACTTTATTAAATCTAAGTTTCACAGATGGTTTATTATGAATGTTGTTGTACATGATTTTACATATTTTTCTTCCAGAAACAATTTTGGAGCAATTAATGAATTACTTACAAGCTGAGGATAAGAATGAGAAAGAAGAGATAGAATTACTCATACTCAGATGAGAACATAATTCACCCTCAGAAGAAATGAAGAAGTCTCAGAAAGGACTATTCACATCTTTATTTATTCATTATTCAAGAAGGGTTTGTTGACTGCCTACTGCCTTCCAGGTACTGTGACTACCGGAGATCAACACTGAATAAAACTGACCAAAATCCATGCTCTCATGGAGCTCACATTCTAGAGGAAATGGACGGTAAGCACAATCTTAGCAACGCTTCTTATTTAAATAGAGAGGTCAGATAAGGAATTCATGTGAAAAGATACCTGAACAAAGACTTCAAGGGTATGAGGGAGTATATTAATTATCTCTTGCTGCTTAACAAATTACCTCAAAACTTAGAATCTTAAGAATTTTAAAATAACAATCAACATTTTTTATCTCATACAGTTTCTATGGGTCAGGAATTTGGGAACAGCTTACTTGGGTGACTCTGTCTTAAGCATTCCTTTCATGGGGTTGCCATCAAGATATCATCTGAACTTGAACTAGGGCTGGAGGATCTGCTTCCAAGATTGCTTACTCACATGGCTGGTGAGTTGGTGGTGACTATTGGCACAAGGCCTCGGTTACTTGCCATGTGGACCTCTAGGGCTTGCTTGAACATCCTCATGATATGGCAACTGGCTTCCCACAAAGTGAGTGATCCAAGAGAGAGCAAGGTAAAAGTTGCAATGTCTTTATGACCTATACTCATAAATCCCACATTGTCATTTATACAATATCCTATTGGTCTCACAGGGCAGACCTATTAAATGCAGGAAGGAACTACACAAAGTCATGAATACCAGGGATCGTTGGGAGTCATCTTGGAGGCTGGCTACCACAGAGAATGAGCATTGTCATTATCTGGGGAAAGAGTTTTCCTGAGGAGGGCACAGCAGGTACATAGATAGACTCTGAGGTTAGGAGCATGCTTGGTGTGATCCAGGATTATCAAGGAATCCAATGTGACTGGGACAGTGAGAGTAAGGAGGAGATAGTAAGATGTTTGATCAGAGACATAATGGGTTGGCAGGAAGAGGAGATCCTGTAGAGTTTCATAGTCAATTATAAGAGATTTGACTTTTGCCCTAGTGAGACAGGAAGTCATTGGAGGATTTTGAACAGAGAAATAGTAGCATTTTACTTATGTTTATGAAAGATCATCTGGAAGCTGTGTTAAAAATTGATAGTAGTGAGGCAAAGGTAGAAGCAGCAAGACAAGTTAGGAAGCTATAG
>NW_004444077.1:1174134-1175752 GCF_000243295.1 Trichechus manatus latirostris
CTAGATATAGGTAAGTCATTGGAACCCAAATGGTATTAAATAACTTAAAATTAAATACGGTTGTTAAAGGTTACTTTAATACCAAATATTTCAATTGAGAGTGGAATTATATCAAAATCTATTTTCTATTTTTCTGCCTTGCATTCTTATTTTAATACTCATTTGGAAGACAAAAAGAGTATAACGCTCTTCCTAAATTTAGCTAATATATTCTCTTAACATTTCCATAATAATCCATTTCCCTAATTGTCATATCATTTGAATATCCTTAATAGTTAATGTTTGTACAAAACAAATGAGCAGCTTTCACAATCATCAATTTTTACAGCATTTATCTCTTGCAGTAATAAATTTACATTTATACTCCCAAGTAACTGACAGAGATTTCAACATATAGAGAATATAAGGAGATTTTTTATTTCATTATAGATACATGCTTTCTATATTTGAAAACAAAAAACCCAGATACTAATATAAATCCAAATGACATTCTTTGTTCATATACTGATGTGTTTACACTGACGAGATAACACGGTAACTTGTATGAGCACATCAACATGCCACAAATGATTTTAAAATGAAAATTCAGCTAACTGGCCTTCCTAAGATCAAGGGGAAAGAGCTGATTAAGGCTGAATACTGACAGTAGTCTGAACAATGAAATACAATCTTCTATACTACTCATGGGTTAAAGAAAAAATCGCAATAAAAAACAATAAACTATTACAGAAGTTGAAGTTCAGAGAGGGTAAGTAATTTACTCAAAGTCACAAAGCTAATCAATATTCAATCAGCAGTCAATTGCTGGTTTTGAGTTTTTAATCATTATCAAATATTGCCTCAATGATTCTGAGAGATGCCTACGTGTGTATCTTTAGGGCATTCAGAGGCACCAGAGCTGGACAGAATTTATGTCAATCTGTTGATAAATATTCCAAAAGAATTTGAATAGAAGTTTGGTTATCATTCACATCTATCCCTAGAATGTAAGTTCCATGAGGGTGGGTACCTAGTCAGTCATGTTTGCCTCTACTTTCTCAGAGTCTAGAACAGTGCCTGGTTCATATGTTGTGTTCTCGATAAATATGTCATGAATGAAAAAATTAAGGAATAACTAAAAATTTCAGGTCTTATATGTCATTTGATTTTTACATCCCAAACTCCAGTTGCCAAAATAATCAACTATATCTCAACACACAATGACCTAAATGTCTAATAGAGGTAAAGATAGCATGCAATAGTATTATAACACAAGAGAAATCCATCAAAACAGCAATATAAAAGATATCCAAAAAAAAACCTATATGGGGTGTTCTGGGGAGAGTCAGTTCTTAAAAACGTACTTAAGTTTTGAAGGCACTTTTAGAATAATCTATTTCACACATTGGGCCTTTGAAGAATCTCTAGTTGGCCATCTATCTGAAACAGAAGGTTTGTATAAGAGCAATATGAAAGACATGGATGGAGAGTAGGTTGGGGCCAGTCTGTGGAAGGCCTGAAATGTCATAAGAAAATTATACTAAAGCATCAAGTGGGTGGTTAAACTGAATGACCTTTAAATACCTCCAACTTTGGATGTTTATAGCTCTTTGGTTCTAAGATTATTTCTCTCTGAGGT
>NW_004444077.1:1177188-1179130 GCF_000243295.1 Trichechus manatus latirostris
AGTAATAAAGAGACCTAAGCAAATGCAATAACTTCACCAAAACAGTTTATTTCTCTTTCATCTAATAATTCTAGCCCGTTGTTTCCTGTTCATAGGCAGCTTGGTTCCATATGGTTGTTTGGGGAGCCAGATTGATGGCAGTTCTGCTATCTTCAACATATATCTTCCAAGGATGCTGTATTCATTGCCATTCCCACCCTGCAGTGGAGGAACAGACATAAAGAGGCATAAACAGGAGGCATACGGGTCAGCACTGGAATTAGCACACGTCATTCAAATTCACTTTGCACTGAGAAGAAATGACTTACAAGGTCACATCTAGCTACAACGAGGGCTTGGAAGCCCCTGGTCAGGCAGCTATATCCCAGCTACAACTTGATTACTATGGAAGGAGAGAATAAACTTCAGTGGACAGCTAGCACTTTTCACCCCTGTATGGATTTACCAAAGTGTGTTCAACCTTTCACCTAATAATGGGTCTTTATTTCCAATTCTTTGCAAATATAAGTAGTGCTACATCCTTCTGCATATATCCTTACTTACAAGTGCTTTTATTTATATGGATTCCAAGGAGTGGAAGTGAGATTTAACAAATGTGGCCACACGGCTTTCCCGAGTAGTCTGTAATACTTCTCATTTCTACTAATGATACAGGCGGGTGGGCTCCCCTTTCTCCACGATATCCCCACTAAACAGTAGGTGTAGTCATTCCCTTTTGCTTTTGCCATTCTGTCGAGTGTAAAACAATACCTCACTGTTAACTTTAATTTACATTTCCCTGACCACTAGAAAATTTTAGCCTCTATTCATATTCATTCTGGTTATTTAAATTACTCTTCTCTGAACCTGCTCTTTATATCCTTTGCCTATTTTTCCATTAGGTTATCTGTCTTTCTATTATCAATATTTCTTGCTGACTTTAAAGTTTTAAAAATGCAAAGGGATTTGATAGCCCTGGAAGCATGTATTTTCAGATTTATCTCTTCTCCCAACCCTCTCCCCATCTCATAAAAATCATTACCCTTAATACATTCCAATGCATCAGAATGCCTCAAAATTCCCTTATAAATCTGAATATACAATCCTGGGCTTAACCTGTTCTTTAACAATAGAATAATGGATATTGCATGCTAATATTTCATTTAACAGTTTTAAAATATGTCCACAAAAGTTAGACATCAACAAATCTCCTTTTCTCAAAAAGTACACACTTCTCTGGCTTGCTAAGCCCCCACTCTGCCAACTGACCCATTTTAAAAGAGCTAATTCATTTGGTGCGGAAAATGATCATCTAGTAAATAAAACACCAGGCCCCTGATTCAAGTACAGTGTGATTTGAGATTGATATGCTGGGCATTTGATAGGCTTAATTTGTTCCCCAGTGATAAGTAATCAGCATTACAAAACCTCTCACGCATCACTGGGGTGAATTTAGATAATCTTCCATTCTGCATTCAGAAAACCCCCTAAGCAGAGCATCTCTGTAAGAATGAACAATTATATCTACCCATTTTCAGAAAGCTCAGAGAAGTTTGCAAGCAATAATTAAGCCCTAGAACATTTATAAGGCATGGGCAAAATATTATTTTCTTTTTACACACAAAAAAGAGTAGGATAAGAACAGTTAAAAGATTAAATGAAAGAGCTAGTTACAGACAGAATCCCTGAAGTGCTGATACCAGGATAATACTCTAGCCACTAGACCCCTCTTCTCTCCTTGTCAGTTAAGAGGTAGGTCTCCTCAGGTCCTGGTTTAGCAAACGAAAGCAGCATGAAGAACCCTACACTGCGGCTAGTCAGCAGATAAATAGGATGATTTCACTTTGCTGAGCTGCCAGACTTTACTCTTCATAAGCCTAGGCTGTCTCACACAAAGGAAGATGGAAAAATAAATAAAATCTTAATTTTTTACAGGACTTCTTAAAATATCTGCTTTTGAGTA
>NW_004444077.1:1180903-1181924 GCF_000243295.1 Trichechus manatus latirostris
GTTGGGGTGAGATGATATCTCATTGTAGTTTTGATCTGCATTTCCCTAATGGCTAATGATCGTGAGCATTTCTTCATGTGTCTGTTAG
The DNA here is from genome assembly GCF_000243295.1 of Trichechus manatus latirostris. NCBI lineage: Eukaryota > Metazoa > Chordata > Mammalia > Sirenia > Trichechidae > Trichechus > Trichechus manatus. The sequence goes on from NW_004444077.1 coordinate 1,180,992, forward strand.
CTGCCTGAGTATCTTCTAAATAAAAATTATTTTTGAATCTGTTAAGGGTTTTCAAAATGATACTCATTCCTCTGGGTAACACAAAAAAACTTCTTTTTAACTGTATAGTGCATTCTTTTTACAATAATAGTAGTAATTATTATTTTTATAATAGTAATAATTAACATCTTGATAAACATTTTCACAACTAATACTAACATGGAATTGTACAATTTACAAACCATTTTCCATACACAGGTATCCCTCACTTTTCAAAAGTTTGCTTTAGGACACTTTGCTTTTATGAAAGACCTACATTAGTACCTGCTTTCGCTAATGAAAGAAATCCGAAGAGGATCTTCGATTTTATGAGAAAAGGTGAAAAGTGGAAATTGAGTTCAGAGTGTGTTTTGCAGCAAGCCGTTAAAGAGGGTGAGAGTGGTGTTGCCAAGCTCCTTCCCCAGGAACTACACTCACCATCTCAGCATCAAGCCACCATAGTTTTGAACTGTGTCTGTGAGCATCTGTGCTTCATCTCGATTTATTCTGTGCATCCGTCAGCAAGATGTACCATAAGGTATCAGAAAAGCCTAAAATAGCTCATAAAGATGTTACGCTTAGCATAGTAAAACTGGACATAGGTTATTTTTTGGGTCTGAAAATGCTTAAGAATTTTTCCCATGTAAATTAATGGTAATTGCTTCTCTGCTTTATGCCATTTCAGCTTATGAAAGGTTTCATAGGAATGCTCTATTTTTAGATAGCAGGGGGAACCTGTAAGCCATTTCACAACAATCTCATGCATTCAATTTTAATATTATTTCTATTTTATAGAAAAAGAAGTGAAGATTCAGACAAATTAAGCAATCTTTCCCTATGTCCCACAGTTTAGTGACACAGTAGGAACTGCTGATTCCAAATCTTATGTTCTCATAATATGATATCAGTTATCAT
>NW_004444077.1:1200897-1201832 GCF_000243295.1 Trichechus manatus latirostris
AATAAAGTATATAAATCAACTATCACAGTGCTTGCCTTATACAATACATTGTTCACTTGTCAGCATTTCTTCTCCAGTACACAGTAACAAACTTTTTCCAGGTATGCTCTTAAGAATTCTCCCTCTCTCTCTCTCTTTTTTTTTCCCCATTCTAAAATAATGAAGCATCTGGGTTCCTTTGAGACTTTGTCAATTTTAGCATTTCAACTTCCTTAACCCAAGAGTCAGACACTCATCTGAGAAGAGAATTTTTAGTGACCGGTACAAGTTAAAGGTCTCTTGCCTTAGAATTTTATTCTTGGCTCTTTGCAAACACTTTCTCTTAACAAAGAGTCTCTTCTTCAGGTCCTTATATGCTTGACTCTCATTCAAGGTTTTGTGCTCTGTTCTGATGTAATTCAATTTACTACAATTCCACTATCAGCATAATAGACAGGAATATTTTATTTTTTAACATCTATGTAGCCATTTTTAAACTTTTAAATGCTTTTTTTACAATATTTCTTTAAGTAATGATTTCCCAGAATAGCCCTTTGTAAAACTTAAGCTTTATTTAAAAGAATGTGGAGAATCTGGAAACAGTTCAAAGAAAAGCAGGCAGAATGATTAAAGGGATCAAAAATAAACTATTGCAGAAAGAGTTATAGAAGTTGTACTCAGAAAGAGAAAGCAAAGATGTGATGTAGCTGCTCTAATTCTGCAAACCCTCATACAAAACAAAACAATGGCACTGGAAAACGACACAGCAAAAGCCAGCATACATACTTCTGGACCACAGAGGACACAGGAAGTCTTTAAAGTCTATCTCCAGTACTAACTCCTGATTACTCAGGTCCTCTCCTGATAGCTCACATAATTTATGAGATAAATCAGAAGTGGCAAATAGGCTGTATCATACTAAAAAACTCTGATTAATTGGCAGAAGTTGATGTTTT
>NW_004444077.1:1203384-1219671 GCF_000243295.1 Trichechus manatus latirostris
ATCCTCCCTTCCTTCTGCCATGTGGTTATCCTTAGGGTAGTGGGTATCATTCTGTATTGCAATTGCCCACTTATTTGTCCACCTATACTAGTGCTTTCCAATAGGAAGCCTAACTGGAAAACAGTACAAAGAAATCTGAGAAATGTTGTTTGCAGGGGTCAGTTCAAATCAGGGAAATGGCAGGGAAGGGAACAAAGATTAAACAGGCAAATGACCTGCACACTCTCTAAAATTTCACCGTTGCCATAAATAAGATTTCTCAATTTTCTTGCCCTCTCTTTTTCCTTGTTTGCATCTCTTTTTCCAAGGAAGATCAAAGATTGTGTCCCTTGCTGCCATTTATGAGGGATCATTGGATACTTTAGGAATATAGTATATCTAGAGAGATACTCCCATAATAAGAATGGTGCAGTCACTTGCAGAAAAGCTAGCTGCTTCATGAATATTTGGTCTTAAGGACAACGATGACCACTATCTAATAGATTCAGAACATTAACAATTGTCTCCTCCTTTTTGTGAACTATTTCTTGAAGCCACTTTCAGGAACAACTGACCACTCCTTCCTGTGAAACTTAACTGTACACAGTGATGATGTTATAATCTGTAGCATTCATTCACTGAGCATTTTAGAATGAGACAGATATTGTGCTGAGCACTTTATGTGTAAGGTTTAATGTTCACAATACCCAATAAGATAGCGTCATGGATTGAATTGTGTCCCCAAAAAATATCTGTCAACTTGGCTAGGTCATGATTCCCAGTATTGTATGATTGTGTACCATTTTGTAATCTGATGTGATTTTCTTACGTGTTATAAACTCTAACTATGATCTAATTAGATGGATTAGCAGCAGTTATATTGATGAGATCTACAAGATTAGGTAGTGTCTGAAACCAAGCTCTTTTGAGATATAAGAGAGAAGCGAGCAGAGAGACATAGGGACCTCATATCACTAAGAAAGGGAGCACAGTGCATCCTTTGGACCTGAGGTTCCGTGCTGAGATGCTCCCAGAACAAGGGAAGACTGATGACAAGGACCTTCCTCCAGAGCCAACAGAGAAAGCCTTCCCCTGGAGCTGACACCCTGAATTTGGACTTGTAACCTACCAGATTGTGAGAGAATAAACTTCTCTATGCTGAAGCCATCCACTTGTGGTATTTCTGTTACAGCAGCACTAGATGACTAAAACAGATGGTTTCTAGTAAAACACACAATCCACAGATAAATGAAGTGAGGGAAGGTTAAATAAGTTATCTAGGGTTACTTGGCTTGGCAAACTAATACTCTAATCTGGGATTTCAAAATACTAGAACACTCATTTTTCACCATTATACTGGCTAGTAAAACATTGTACATGATTTAGCTGCTTGTATATCTCTCTTATCTAATAGAATACAAGCACCACAAAGAAAGGACCCTACCTTATTAATATTCATATCCTCCTCATCTACCAAATTAGAGGTGCTCTACTAATACGTGTTGAATGAATAAATAATAAATATGCTTTAATTTTTGTACAAAAATGAACAAGGTAGAAGAACAGCACAAAAAAATATATTTTCATCAAAATATACAGACCCAAAATATTACAACTCCCTTCTTACTCTCACAACAGATTTATTCTAAAACTCAATTTTCTCTTTAATAACTCTCAAGCCATCTAATATTAAAACATTTATTACCAAAATGCATTTAACTGCCTATCTAAACTGAAGCTCTGCAGATCAATAAAACTCAAATTGGTTTAAAAAAAAGAGATTCCAAAAATTATTTTTAAATACTTCAAAAGCAAGATCCTGATTACAAATTAGCTGAAACACAGAAAAACTCTAAGGAATATTCGAGTTTTCCCAAAACAAGCACACTTATACTTGGAAATGAGGAAGTTAGGAAGGAAGAGTATTGTTAATGAAGTGTAACTATAACAACAAACATAGGAGAACATATACATCTAAATAGGCATTGTCTTTTCAAATCATCCTTTCTAGAATATACACTTAATTCAGCCATGCTGATGCTTTTGAAATTATTTCTTGAACTTCTCCCTAGAAGTACCTTCAGAATCAAACACACGCACAAAGTTATTCTCACTAACTAAAATTCATCTCTCTATGGACTAAAAACACAGCTTTAATCCTCCTTCCCTTTTTTTTTTTCCTTACCAATTTTCTTTTTTTACCAAATTTACATGGCATAATGTAAATAATTTTTAAAAGAAAACTTTAACAATTGAGAAGAATTATTAATGAATATACTCATTATACCCTCTCCTCAAAACTTTCAATAGCACCTCATTGCCCAAAGAATTAATACAATTTCCAAAGCAGAGCATTCAAAGGCAATTTCTAAAAGCAGAGCATTCAAAACTGTTTGCACACAATAGGCAATTGTCATATACAGCTTAAAATATTGCTACCAAACTCCTGCTCTGACTTCCAGAGACTGAGCACAAAAGCAATCTTTCTCTACTGTGATCCCAGAATTCCATGTGCTTGCCTCTAGATAGCAAGTATCATTCTAGACTATCATTGCCTGTTTATTTTTCTCTGTGATCCCAGAATTCCATGTGCTTGTCTCTAGATAGCAAGTATCATTCTAGACTATCATTGCCTGTTCATTTTTCTATCTCCACTCTGAGACCCTTAGGATCGGTGACTATCTCTGTTCACCAGTATATTCCCAGCAGCCAGCAGAGTAACTGTGAGGCACAGACAGTGTTTGCAGAATAAAATATTAATTAATGAATATGCCCAAGCCAGAAAAAGATGGAGAAATCTTTCGGAGTCAAAGGAGGGTATAATTTGGATGGAAATACTTCCAGCATTCCACTGAATCTTACCATCGCTTTCATATCAGCTATTTCCTGATGTTCCTTAAAAGTACTCAGGAAAGACTAATCACTAGAAAACGACATCATGTTTGGTACAGCAAAGGATCAGCAAATATGAGGGAAATCCTCACTGAGATCAATTGATACAATATCTGCAACAGTAGACTCAAACATACCAAGGATCATAAAGATGGTGCAGGACCGGGCAATGTTTCATTCTGTTATACAAAAAGTTGCCATGAGTTGGAATCCGGAAAGCAACTAACAGCAACATCCCCTGAGATTACTACCATTGTTCTTAATACCTCCACAAAAATGTGAAAAATGTAATTTCTCCCTTCTTGGACTGCAATGGCCATCCCATTAAGAAAAGTGTCTATGAGGAGCTTAAGAAAAAGAACAAAGGAAAAGAAAGAAAAAAAAAAACCAGTTCAAGAGCTATACATACTTCTAGAGCTACTAATTAGCACTTTTGATAGCAATGATAGAAATGATAACACTTTGAAACAAAAAGATTTGGAAAGAATACTTTAACTAGGGTGATCATCCTTCTCTGTTTGCTGTGACAGTGGTAGGTAACTTGCTGTGCTGGCAGAATTATTCAGCATGCCCCTTTAATTTTCAAAAGTGCCTTGATTTAAGTGACTAATTATATGAGCACTCCAATTTTAATTCATTAACAATTCAGAATATTCCAAGCCTCCTTCCTAATTAGTTCTGTTCTTAACTCTATTTTTCTGAACCGTTTTCATTTCCTTGCCTTTCTCTCCCTTTCTTTATATATTTTGCCTCTGCCAAAGTGAATGGGCAATAAAATAAATGCTATTTATTATTACAACAAATTACAAAAACATACAATTTTTGGATAAATAAATGTGGACTCTTGGTCTGTTTAAAGTCATATAAATGAAGACTGTGAAGATAATAGGACTTTATGAGATCTGGCAGAAGTGAAAACACAGCATCAATTTATGGTCAAAAATGGATAGCTCACAATATGTAAAGACTTCTACCTTCTCTTAAATAGAACAATTTTATTAGTGCTACAAGCTTAAGGGCAATTATACCACAAAATTAAGGATACTGCAGCACACTTCATTCATTCATTTCCACTATCTCACTCATCCATGCAGATCACTCCAAAATCAATGAGGCTATGAAATCAGTATTGATCATCAAGACAATTTAATAAATCAAGCTCATAAGAAGACTACATGTATAACCTTGCTTCAGTGGAGAAATAAATATATATTTCTAATGTGCCTTCACAAAGGCCGTCTCATAGATCTTTGGTAAAGATTTTTTTTTCCTGAAACTTGTTCAGTGACACAGAATATAGATCATTCCATTCATTCTCATTTGTTCATTCATTCTTTCATAAACTCTGATTTTATATTACCCTAATAAGTGCCAAGCATTGTGTTAGATGCTAAAAATAGCAAAGACACCCTCTAGGAACTTGTAGTGTAGTGAAGGAGGCATACATAAAGACATACATAAAGATCACACGATACTTTAAAAAGAACTATGCTCCAAATGTAATGAAAGCACCTTGTACCAGGGGCCGGGTGGAGGCCTCAGAGAAAGGAATGTCTTTTTATAGTATCCAGGGTCCTCCTTGACCTGCCCAGCTTTCCTCTCTATCTTCATCTAACACTTTCCACTGCACACCATACCCTCTGCTTCAGCAATACCAAAGAGCTGGCAGTTACACAGATATATCATGTTTTTCATACCTTCATGCCTTTTCACATGAAAACTTCTCTAACTGCTATGTCCTCACCTAGCTGGGGAACTCCAGTTTCCCCTCTGAGACCCAGACACCATCCCTGAGAAATTCCCCCTTTAAGTTTTTGCATTTTTTTTTTCCTGTTAGCTTCGGGGTAGAGTTTGTGTCGTATTCACCTCTGATTTCCTGGTATCTTGCACAGTGCATTCAATAAATATTTCTTAAATAATAAATTAAAATTTGAGCTGTATCTTAAAGGGTGTCACAAAAGAGGTATAAGTTAAAACTTCGTAAGAATACACTGGCCATATGACCTCGCAATTCCACTTCTGAGTACTTTTTCAGGAAAAATAAAAACATCTGACCACACAGGACTTGTATGTGAATGCTCATAGCACTTTATTCATAATAGACAATAACTGAACATAAGCCAAATGTCTATCAATGACTACTACTCCAAAATAAGTAGGAATTAACTACTAATTCTTGTAACATCATGGATGAATCTCAAAACCACTATGCTGAGCAAAAGAAGCTAGACACAAAAGAGTATATATGTATGATTCAATTTATATGAGACTGTGTCTAATCTATAGCGACAGAAAGCAGATCCACTGAGCTGCCTAGAACTCAGGGTAAAAAGTGAGTATTGACTGGGAAGAAACACAAAGCAATATTATGAGGTGATAAAAATACTTAATAACAAGGGTAAGTCAAAAGTATTGCTTCTAGGGTTCCAGTTCATACGTGCATGGGTTTATTCCAAATAAAATGTGTCTAAACATGTTTCTGCAATCAGTGGATGACTGCAGACAAGTTCTCTCAGTAATATACTTGTCTTAGTCTCTTTTGGGTGCCTTCCAAAAAAAAAAAAAAGGATACTTTTCGTGCCATGGGAAAAAACGACTTTGAGATCAGGGCTAATATCAAATTTTTAACAAAACTCAAGTCACTGAAGCTTTGCAACAAACTTATGGGAATGCTGCCCCACATAAAACAACAGTTTTCAGACGGATCAAGTATTTTAAGGAAGGTCAGGAAGACCTCATAGATGAGCCAAGAGAAGAAAGACCGCTCAGAAGGTTATGGCGACTGTATTTTGGGATACCAAAGGGGTAATCTTGATTGATTTTTTTGAAGAGCACAGGATGATCATGGGGGTTTATTATGAAGAAGTTTTAAGAAAATTGAAAACTGTATTGGTGAGAAAAAGGCCAGGAAAGTTGCACCAAGGAATTTTTTTCCCATCACAACAATGCACCTGCTCATTCTTCGAGGATAGCAAGGGCTGTCCTGCAAGAATTTAGTTTGGAAACCTTCCCCCATCAACCCTACAGCCCTGATCTTGCCCCTTCAGACTTCTTTTTGGTCCCAAAACTCAAAGAACATTTAAAAGGAACATGATTTCAGTCCCTCGAGGATGCCAAAACTGCCGTTTTGACGTGGTGTAAATTGAAGAGCATGAAATTCTTCAGGAAAGGGTTAGAGAGATGGGAACACCACCTGCAGAAGTGTATAGACCTAGATGGAGGATGTGTCAAGAAACAATAGCTTCACATTTTGATATTTTTGTTTAATAAAAGTTTCTATGATTTTGTAGCAGTACTTTTTGACTTACTCTCGTATCTTGCTTGTCATGGTTGCTAATGTCATCAAACTGTACATATAAAAGGTATGCATTTTATTGTATATAAATCATATCTCATAAAGTTTATGACAACTTGCATCTACAGGGGCCTGAAGCATAGAGAATTTGGGTGACCTTCTTAATAAAAAATACAAAAATTAGGTTAATAGCTAGTAGGTATTTATAACGAGAAAGGAAATCACCACAAATTACAGATTTTAAAGAGTTAACAAATACCACAAACATCACAAAATTCAGAAACACAACATAACATTTGTATTAACTGCATAATGCACCTCTAGAGCATCTTTTTCTCTATGTTTTCTGGCTACAGATTCTCTTATTAACTCTTCATATGAAAATTATTTGTTACAGATGTACTCACTATTTACAGCATTGCTAAGTATCTGTGTTTTTATGAATTCTCATAAATTCTACTTTATGAAATTCTCATTTTAAAAAATTTAGAGTGTGGCTCATCTATTCCATTGTCAAGTATATTTCTGACAAGAGAGAGTCATTTTGACTAGGCATCAATAAAAATGGTATCCTCTATTTTAAATTTCACACTCTGATGTTTGGGAAAATTCTCCCCAATTTAGCTTCTACTTTTCAAACTTTATGTCTTCTCTTCTACCCACACGCTCCTGGTGTAGGCAACTTTCACATATCCCTGTATTTTCTGGCGCTGAACCTTCCTGCCCCAATACTGGGCGAATTGACACAGAGGGCAGTAACAGGCTGGAAGCCATTCCAGCACTGACAACTAGCAAAACATATCTATTGCCATAAGTGACTGAAGACCACATATATATCCACGAAACCCAACTTATACGTGTCTGCAATTCCATTTCCTCTTAGTCAGATTCCACAAATGCCCATGGCTACTCCAGTGCCAATGACGTGAGGGTGATGACAGGGAAATCAGAGAGGAAAGTGATGAAGCTTCTATTTTAACCGATTGCTGTTAGAATGTACTAACTTTACAAAGTTTTCATAAAATATGACCATGTGAGCACACCCCTAGTGCTCATCCCTTAATTGCACAGTAAATCCACCTCTGTTCATCTGCTAATATTTATTACCCGTTTGTTCATTTATTCAACAAATGTTTGTCTTGAGGAAAATACAACCTCACAGTTTTTTCCTTTAATTGCGATAGGTCAGAAAAACATACCTAGAAAAGATACATGTAAACCTTCTTTCTAGCAGAGAAAAATTGCAAAGAATTCTTTCTGGACCTACTCATAAACTTGGTAACCCTTAGTGAAATTAAGCATGAAGCTGTATAATTCTAAATTGATGATGTAGGTCAAAATGTTTCATATAGGGGACTGAAGAGACCTGAAAAATGAGTTTCTTGGTTGGTTTCAATCCTGATAGTTACATTATATCTGCCAAACATCTGAACATTTCGCATGCATCTTATGTCCCACTCATAACAGCTTCACAGAAACATTGAAAAACAAAGTACTTGCTGTGTAGCAAGGGAAATATATTTTTGAGATTTGAAATCTTGGGACAATGTTCTTCAAACAACTTAAAGAAGGAAATGACCTGCTTTCTGAAAAGATTTTTCCAGGAAGCACTGTTCAAGAGGTTAGACAGCAATCTGTAAGTGTAATATATAGATGTATAGACATACACATACTCTTTTTCATTGTTTCTGTGGAAACGATCTGTCTCTAAGATTGTAAAGTGGGTGATAGGAAGTTGATAAGCTGATTGATCAGTCTGAGGAGGCTAGAATGTGTGAACTGGAGCAACATTGGCAATAAGTCATGTGTTTTACACAACACTTTGGGATTACTCAGAGAGCTCCACTCTACTTGCTACACATTTTGGTGGCTTCAGCAAATATTTTCTTTTTCATTGAAGCTAGAAGATGTGTTTAAATTAAAATTGTTGCCATATTAAATCTTTTAGTAAGCAAATTCTATTACATTTTCTACCTCAGAAGTTGTAGTTTAGTTCAAAAATACAAAGCACTTACATCAAACGATATCTCACAAGGTAGATGGATCACACCTCATTAATTTAAAAGATTAGCAAACATAAAATAGGGGAAATGGTCAGTCCTTCCTGCTCCAAAAGAAATACTCTGTTTGGGCTTCTCTATCTCTTTCCCCATCTACCCAAGTGATTAGCTAGGGCTCCTGGTTGTGAATCCTCCCTGCACCAGCTCAGCTCATTTGCTGCTATCTACAGATTCAAACCTTCCCAAGCCCTCCAGTACCAGTTCCCATTGAGTCAATTCCACAACTCTGCTCATGGCGCCCCCAAGTGTATCGAGTAGAACTGTGCTCCGTAGCATTTTTCAATGGCTGCTTTTTTTTTTTTTCTTTTTTCTTTTATTCCCCCCAGTTAAGCAGCCAAGCATGTAAACTGTTTACACCAACCAGGGGCTCTGTCGAAGCCCTCAGGCAAGGGAAAAACAAAAAATCTTTTCTCCTATTGTAAACTCATAACCAGATTAGTTATAAATTGATGGGGAGGGGGCGGAGTGCACAGTATTTTGCAGTCCTAGGTTAGATCAGAAAGAGCTTTAGTGGAACAGTGATTAAGAGCTCGGCTGCTAACCAAAAAAGTCTGCAGTTCGAATCCACCAGCCGCTCTGCAGAAGAAAGATGTGGCAGTTTGCTTGCATAAAGATTACAGCCTTGGAAACCCTATGGGACAGTTTTACTCTGTCCTATAGGGTTGCTATGAGTGGAATCTACTTGACACAGCGGGTTTGTTCTTTAATTTGATATTAGATCAGTAGAATGCCTGGGTAGAAAAACATCACAGAAGTCCTTAAGAATCCTAGTCTTTAACCCCCATTCTGCTTTGTTTGCTGATTTCACCTGCAGCCAAATTAGCTAATCCAGAAAGGTCAGGTGGTGCATTGAACTCATCTCCTTGTTTCAGCCAGCACCTCTCCACTGTAGCGCAACTTTGAAGATACTAGGCTGGATCTCCATTCTTTGATCCAGTGCCCACCTGATCCCAAGAACTGAAGCTGCCTCGAAGCCCATGGCCTACCCTTTCAACTTGAACCCTCTTCCATGACACACTGTAGACAAACTTGTGTTAACTATATCAGATAGACTTGATGACTGTTGAGCAGATAGATGTCAAGGTCACCAAGAAAGACACAACTCACACAGGTACTGGATAGAATAGTGTTTACTTCCACAGAAGAGAAGCAGAGTAAGATCACCTTCAATAGTGGGCACTGGTCCCCCATGGCCAGCGGGTCACTGCCTGCAGCCGACACCAGATGCTGAACTTCACACATCCCTCTTGTGTGCAAGTGAAGGACTTCGTTCCCTCCCCTCTGGGAACAGATATAGCAGTGGACTTGGCCAGGTGCCAAGTGACACACACACATAAACAGAACAAAGAGGTACTCAAACCTGTAACAGAGAGATATCACCAAACAAGGCAGAATGCCCAGTACAAACTGTGCTTTCTTTCTCTTCCTCTATCCCCACACTCATTTTCCTTCCCATAGATCCTTCAGTCTCCCTGGTAAAAGAACCTGAGTTTTACCTTTGAACTAAACTTATGCACTTGGACTCTTTCTTCCATTATGACTAGATCTTGGCCGGACGGATTCCCCAGTCCCTGTTGCAAGGAGAACACACCATTGGCCTTACAGACATGTCTGACAAAACTGAATCCTGAGGAGAGACTACCTTAGCTTGAAGGAGGAACCAAAATACATTATGATTGAAAATCTGACATAGAATAAAGCTTCCAAACAAACAATTCTTATAAAAGAGTGGGCTAAAACAAGATTAATAAAAAGAGGTTAACTCAAAAAATATAATAAATGCTCAACAGAGAGTCCCTGAAGGAGCAAGAGAAAAGTGGGGTACAGAGCTCAAATTTACGTAAAAAGACCAGACTTAACAGTCTGAGACTAGAGGAACCCCCGAGGAGATGGACCTCAGACTCTCTGTTAACCTAGAACTAAAACCATTCCTGAAGCCAATTCTTCAGACAAAGATTAGACTGGATTATAAAACAGAAACTAATACTCGTGAAGAGTGTGCTTCTTAGTTCAAGTAGATACATGAGACTAAATGGGCAGCTCCTGTCCGGAGGCAGGATGAGAAGGCAGAAAGGGATAGGAGCTGGTTGAATGGACATGAGAAATCCAGGCTAGGAAGGGGGAATGTGCTATCACATTATAGAGATAGCAACTAGGGTCACATAACAATATGTGTACAAATGTTTGTATGAGAAACTAACTTGAGCTGTAAATTTTCACCTAAAGCTCAATTTAAAAAAAAAGTATAATAAATGATGTTTTTATGTAAAGAACTTAAGAGTCTCATCTTCTAAAAACTAGCAGGAATAAAGCACTTTTTCTTTCTTCTTTTTTTTTAGTAAAGTAACTGTTCATATAAGGTACATTTGTTCTTTTAGAGCTCCATATGGCTGATACCTCTTCCAGAAAACTTAATGGTACCCCAGAGTCCACAAAGAAATAACTTACCTTCCAGTGAGTGGTTAACTCATCTTAGCTCAATGCTGAATCTGATGCTTTACAGAGAGAATAATACTCACAAAAGCTACTGGTATTTCATTTTATATCACTAGATGAGATTGGTGACTAATAGCCTTACTACTAAGAATAAAAGAATTCAAAAATTGTAAAGTACATTGCTCTTTCCAGAAGGAAAAATAAAATATAATAATCATGTAGAAATATTTAAACTTTCTATAAGAGAATTCTCAGAGCCCTGGTGGCACATTGGTTTAAGAGCCTAGCTGCTTACCAAAAGGTCAGCAGTTTGATCCACCAACCACTCTTTAGAAACCCTATGGGGAAGTTCTACTCTGTCCTACAGGGTCACTATAAGTCGGAATTGACTCCACAGCAATGGGTTTGTTTTTGGTTTGTAAGAGAATTCTAGGACGTGTGCTTAACACTGCCATTTGCACAACAGGAATGAGGATTTCTTTGGATTCTGATTATTTATTTACCTTCATTTCCATTTTTAAATTGGGTCTTGTGCCTATCACCAACTTATCTCAGGATAAATGAAAAGAGAGGAAATAATTACATAAGATCATGCAATTTTTCTGTTTCCTTCTTTGATACAACTTATTATAATTGATTCTAAGTTGATAAATTATATAATAACACCAAGTATTTGGATGTGCACAATAGCTGAACAATGGACTCAAACATGCCAGCAATCATGAAGATGACACAGGACGGGACAATGTGTTGTCCATAAGGTCTCCATGAGTCAGAGCGGACTCGATGGCAACTAACAACAACAATTTCCCAAAAGTTTACAAAAAAAAGCAAGGAGAAATAATAGGGGAGTTTACAAAGTTAATGAATTCCAAGGAAGAAAGCAAGGAGTTAGCACGTATGATGAATATACCATCTGTAAGACACGTGAAGTACATTTGCTCTTTCGATTTTCACCATAATCCTAAAATATAGGTAAGACATAGGTAAAATATAGGTAAGATCAACCTAGCTTAACAAATGAGATTTTTTAAAAGTTTCAGTATTTTGCCCACACTATATGACTAGTAAATAGCAGAGCAAGAATCTGATAGAGTTTTGCTTACTTTCAGGGCACAGGCTTTTTCTAGCACACTATGCTGCCTTCAAAAAAATTAACCTTTGGGAGGTAATCAAAAGGCTTTCAAGGTTCACTGTTGTTATGTTTTGATTTATTTTACAGGCTACAAAGCCCAATTGTGGGTAAAAGATTTTTCAGAGCCCACAAGGCTGAGGTTAATAGATAGATGCTTCTCTATTGGTTTCAGTTGTGTTGACTTCAGCAGGTTCACTAAATATCCTCAAGTTCCCGTGTTAGCATTTGCTAAGTAATGTGTTCAACTCAAAAGTCCCATTGAGGGTCCTCTGGTACAATGTTCTCATTGATCATCATTTCTAAAAACAAAATAATGAGATCTCATGGCATTGATATGCATCAGTAAGGCAAAGAAAGTGGAATTTGCTTTAGAATTTTCAAGAGATCAACTAAGAAATTTAAAATGAGTCCTATGAATCTATTCAACTCATCCATCCAACCATCCATCCATTCATTCATTCATTCATTTCTTCATTAAATAAAATTTATTTGGCACCTCCTACATGCCTGGCACTCTTCATGCTAGGTATACAAGTAAATGAGATTAATAAAGTTTCTGTTCTCATGGAACTTAAACTGTGAGATCAGAAGGTCGAGGGTGAAGTCAAGGTATTTGTTCAACAGCTCCTTCCCCAAAGGGATTAAATGTGTTGGCTGTGTCCCTCTAAGTCTATTGCTTCTGTCAGGGGACTCTCCCTGTACAATTGTCTCCTGGTGCTAGTGCTCAGAGGTGGTAACTCCCCATAGCTGGGGGTACTACAGAATCTTTCATGAGTTTCTTTAATCCTTTCTACACTTTTGTTAAGCTCTCCTCCACGACCCTATGTGAGCCTATACACAGAGCCTGATACCCACACTTCTGAGAATTTGCATGAGGAAGAAAGACGTAGGCTAATTACAAGTTTGATATCTTTCAGATATTTGAGGAGATTTTAAATATCGACTGCATGATATTATATAATTATTTTTCATTGTTTTCTTAAGCATAATTATTTGGTTCTGTAGCAGACTGATATTATTCCTAGGAGGTACATAGTGAAATATTTTAATATTTTAGGTTGAGATGTTAGAAAGTATGTAATTTATTTTCAAATAGTTCTGATACACACACACTCACACATAAATATACATATATAAACCAAAAACACCCGTTGCTGTCAAGTTGATTCCAACAGTCAGCGATCCTACAGGACAGGGTAGAAGTGCCCCCATTGGGTTTCCAAGGAGTGGCTGGTGGATTTGAACTACCAATCTTTTGGTTAGCAGCCGAGCTCTTGAACACTATGCCACCAGGGCTCCATATATATAATATTTTCAAAAAAGAAAAAAAAAAAACCCGTTGCTGTGGAGTTGATTCTGACTCATAGCGACCCTACAGGACAGAGTAGAACTGCCCCATATGGTTTCCAAGGAGCACCTGGAGGTTTTGAACTGCCAACCTTTTGGTTAGCAGCCATAGCTCTTAACCGCTACATCACCAGGGTTTCCCTATATATATATACATACATATATATACACACACATATATATGTTTCCATATTATATATATATTATATAATATACTGGACAATAAATAAAGAAGACCAAAGAAGAATTGATGCATGTGAATTACGGTGTTGGCAAAAAATACTGAATATACCCTGGACTACCAAAACAACAAATAAATCTGCCTTGGAAGGAGTATGGCCAGAATGCTCCTTAGAAAGGAGGATGGCAAGACTTCATCTTAAGTACTTTTGACATGTTATCAGGAGGGACCAGTGTATGCCAAGAAATTTGGAAGACAGCTACTAGACCAACCAACTCTAAGAGATTTATATTTGTGACCATTCCAAAGAAAGGTGATCCAACAGAATGTGGAAATTATTGAACAATATCACTAATATCACACACAAGTAAAATTTAGATGAAGATAATTCAGAAATGGTTGCAACAGTAGCACATCCACAGAGAACTGCCAGAAATTCAAGCCAGACTAAGAAGAGGACATGGAACAAGGGATATCATTGCTGATGTCAGATGGATCCTGTCTGAAAGCAGAGAATACCAGAAAGATGTTTACCTGTGTTTTATAGACTATGCAAAGGCATTCAACTGTACAGATCACAACAAATTATGGATAACACTGTGAAGAATAGGAATTCCAGGATACTTAATTGTGCTCATGAGGAACCTATACATAGATGAACAGACAGTACTTCCAACAGAACAAGGGGATACTTCGAGATTTAAAATCAAGAAAGGTGTGCTTCAGGGTTGTATCCTTTCACCATACTATATTCAGTCTGTACGCTGAGCAAGTAATCCAAGAAGTGGGACTATATGAAGAAGAAGAACATGGCCTCAGGATTGGAAGAAGACTCATTAACAACCCGCAATATGCAGATGACACAACCTTGCTTGCTGAAAGTGAAGAGGACTTGAAGCACTTACTGATAAAAATCAAAGACTACAGCCTTCAGTATGGATTACACCACAACATAAAGAAAACAAAAATCCTCACAACTGGACCAATAAGCAAAATCATGATAAACAGAGAAAATGTTGAAGTTGTCAAGGATTTCATTTTACTTGGATCCACAATCAATGCACACGGAAGCAGCAGTCAAGAAATCTAACGACATACTGCATTGGGCAAATTTGCTGCAAAAGACCTCTTTAAAGTGTTAGAAAGCAAGGATGTCACTTTGAGAATTAAGGTGTGCCTGACCCAAGCCATGTTATTTTCAACTGCCTCATGTGCATGTGAAAGTTGGACAATGAATAAGGAAGACCAAAGAAGAATTGATGCCTTTGAATTATGGTGTTGGCGGAGAATATGGAATACACCATGGACTGCCAGAAGAACAAACAAACCTGTCCTGGAAGAAGTACAGCCAGAACAATCCTTAGAAGCGAGAATGGCTAGACTTCATCTCAGTTACTTTGGATATATCAGGAGGGGCCAGTCCCTAGAGAAGGACATCATGCTTGGTAAAGTAGAGGGTCAGCAAAAGAGAGAAAGACGCTCAACGAGATGGACTGACACAGTGACTGCAAAGATGCGCTCAAGCATAGCAACAATTGTGAGGATGGCTCAGGACCAGTCTTTCATTCTGTTGTACACAGTGTCACTAAGAGTCAGAACTGACTCAATGGTACCTAACAGCAACTACAACAGTTATGTGATATGTCAGAAGAAGAAAGAATTCTGTGGTCAGATACGCTTATGAAAACTGAACAATAAATTTCTCTTGTAGAAATCACAATCACACATTAATAATAATAGCAAATGCATTAACTTATTAATGCTTCACAAAAACTGCGTAAAGTAACCCACTTTGCAGTTCAAGAAATCAAAGCATGTATCCACGGTCACACAGGTCATAGAAAGTTGAGATCTGAACTGAAACTGCCTCCTTCCAAACCCAGAACTACTGACCATGCATCAGAGGCTCAAAGAAGTTCTGCGGTAAAGAAACTTGCTTAATTCATATAACAACCAGCATTTCTCACACTTAGTTCCTGTGTTTTTTTTCTGCGTGACACTTACTAGCCTCCTTTAATCTGTTTTATAGGCTGTTTTCAAGGATCACAAAGTTGTGTTTGGAAGATAAGACTTAACACGCATGTAGCAGCAAACAAAATAAAGCAGCATCAAGTTAATTGATTAACTGTGTGGGACAATCTACACAGATTTATTTTTTAAAAGGAAGATCAATCAAAATATTGCGAACAAAAAAGTTATCTTCAAAGTGCTTAAGGGCAAAGAAAAAATAAAAGATGACCCAAGAAGCATAATTTAAAAATTGACTTTTGAGTTACAATATAAGAAAAGGTGGTTTTATTTTGCAAACTTTGCCTCAGAATTTAAACCTACACTATGGTTTGGTTACCACTTGAATTTCAACTGAGACAAGTACAGTTAATTTAGTTGTAAAAAGGTGAACATAAATATATCAAATATATCCAGATGATGATAAAGAAGATCATTAGACACCCTTCATTAATCAAGCAGAAAGTTTTGTAGCTTATAAGCTTAAAATCACACTGTAAGGAAATGATAAAGAGCACTCTTCTCATATATATAAATGTATACTAAAAGAAAAATGAGAGTAATACTATACCTTGAATTTATAGAAAACTCCTTGCCTGTTGAAAACATTCACGCATGCATTAGATCATTATGTTGCAACATCGTCAAATTTATAGCAACCAGGAACAGCAACGTTCGAGAAAGATTCTAGCAGACAGCTATGTGGTAATGTGAATGCTTACTTCCTTAAGCCCTTTCAAAAGTGTCATGTTACAGAAAACTCATAGGAGGGACCCTATTATAATTTAATACCGTTTTGTCTTTAATAAAAAAGGCCCTGGTGGTGCAGTGGTTAAGTGCTTGGCCACTAACCTAAAGGTTGGAGGTTCAAATCCACCAGCCGCTCCATAGGAGAAAGATGTGGCAGTTTGCTTCCACAAAGATTACAGACTTGGAAACCTTCCGGGGAAGTTCT
>NW_004444077.1:1219783-1220685 GCF_000243295.1 Trichechus manatus latirostris
ATGAAGCATTCCAGAACTGCTTGGTAACAGATAGTAAGCCAGATAGATACCGAGTTTTCCCATTTATATTGCTTTCAAAAATTAGTTAGAACTTATATATCGAGTACCTTTCTTCTTATTTTGATACCACATTCCTTCCAGGCCATACTGTTGTAAGCCACTTCCTTTATATAAAGCTTTCTACTTTCCTTATAAATACATTTCCAACACCAGGGATACCTAGGCAAGATTATTATGACTTTCCTACTTAATATAAATCTTTTGATTTGCTGCTGAATAGACTGTTCTTCAGCATTGCTATATAACTTCAAGGGACAATGCTGTTTATCATCCAGTCCTGTAAGCAGCCAACCACATCTGGATATTACAGTACTTTGAATTCAGAAACCATGAAATATAAATGTGTTACTATCAGCAGTGAGCAGAAACCAAATGAATCACATTGGTTAGACATCTGAAGTAGTTTACATTTGCTTTACATTCCTGATATTTTAGTAAAAAATGAAAGAACATTAATGTTAGAGGGAAAGATATTTTAAGAAATTAGACTTTAAGCAGAAAAAACTCAGGAGACTTCATTAAGGATTTCTAATATTTCATGTTTGTACTCTTCCCCAGGGTTTTTTAAAGACTAGAATCTCAGCTAGTCTCTGCTATACAGCACAGCAAAATATAAGGCAGCTGGCCAAATGCTCATCACCCAAATATGCCCCTAGATATTAACCTGAAGTCAAATTTTATAGACTGTCACCTGACAGGACTTAGGTGTACTTGTTTACCTTCTCCACTTTTTTTGCCCATAATAGCTGTAGCTGGAAAATTGTCCATAAGCCAAGCTGTGATGTGGGTGTTGTTTTGTTCTAGTAACAACTCACTAAGCCTAGCAATAATTTGGTTGAAAG
>NW_004444077.1:1220852-1221663 GCF_000243295.1 Trichechus manatus latirostris
CTTGTTTACCTTCTCCACTTTTTTTGCCCATAATAGCTGTAGCTGGAAAATTGTCCATAAGCCAAGCTGTGATGTGGGTGTTGTTTTGTTCTAGTAACAACTCACTAAGCCTAGCAATAATTTGGTTGAAAGCAACATGTTGCTAAGAAATTATTAGGCTGTGGTGCTTGTCTGGACTGTATAATGGTTCTGAATGCAGTTCTGAAGGAGCACTTCCAAAAAATGATTTCATATCTTTAGTCATTCTTTTAGTCATTTTATAGAAGTTTTACTGAAAACTAGTCCATGCCCACCCCGGTTTTCAGTTCTAAAAATTTTCAGTCAAAGTACTTCCTGCCATAGACTTTACATTATGAATTATAAGGGAGGCAAACAATCACCAGTACACACACATCTTCAGTAACAGCAACATCTTGGTATTAAACATCTAATGTGGCTGCTTTGGAGGATGATGAAAAATAAAATGTCTAAATTAATTTACTCATTCAAAAAATACTAATTGAGTGTCCACCATGGGCCAAATACTGTTCCAGGCACTAGGGAATAGAGCTGTGAACCAAACAGACAAAAATATCTATGTTTATGGAACTTACATACTAGAGAGGGAAATGAGCAATAATAAGATAAAAACCCATTACCGTCAAGTTGATTCCAACTCATAGCTACCCTATAAGACACAGCGGAACTCCCCCATAACGCTTCCAAGGCTGTAATCTTTATGGAAGCAGACTGCCACCTCTTTCTCCCATGGAGCAGATGGTGGGTTCGAACCACCAACCTTTCAGTTAGCAGGTCAACACCTAACCACTGT
>NW_004444077.1:1221763-1223401 GCF_000243295.1 Trichechus manatus latirostris
GTGACATAGGAACAAAGACCTGACAGTAATTTAGCCATTCATTCAGTAAATATTTATGTTATGGAAAAGGTAGTATGCTAGGCACTTTAAAAAAGAAAAGGGAATCAAATAGGGTAGAGTGATGAAAAATAAGTATCATGTTTTAATTATATTTCATATGAACTTACAGAGCTTCATATACCAAAACGAGAGATACAGGAAAGACCCATAATGGATACGTAATGAATACTCCTCAAAAGCGAGTAGTTTAATATACTATAACCTCTCTCCAGTTGAAATCTTAGTTCCATTCACAATTTCCTTCTGTTAATCATTTATCAAATTCAGTAATGGCTTATACAAAAAGCTTAATGACTTTTATTGAACCAGAACTGATGCATTTTCCAGTCTCACATCAATCCATTTTAGTACGTAGCATTAATTCATTTAAAAATGTTTGTGGTGTGCTTAATAAGTGCAAAGTATTGTACTAAAATCACATCTTTTTAACAGATATTTATTTTTTTACCATGAATATTTAAGACTTATTAGAACGGGTAGAGAAGAATATAACAACCAAGAATGAACCCACAAATTACCTTAAGAAATAAAAGTGTTTCAATGGAGTTCTAAGAAGCTTTTAAAAGAAATAAAGACTACCTCTAAGTACTACTATAAAGGGATATCTATGATATGTTGAAAGGAGCTGTTGTTGCACAGTAGTTCGAACCCATCAGCTGTTCCACAGGAAAAACACGTGGAAATCTGCTTCTGAAATCATTACAGCCTCGGGAACCTTATAGAGCAGATCTCCTCTGTCCTATAAGGTCACTATGAGTCCAAATCAACTCGACAGCAACAGGTTTTTGTTGTTGTCATTGTTTTGTTTGTTTTTATGATAAATGAAAAAAAGCAAGGAAGAGAAAAGTGTATATAGTATGATACCTTTTATCTAAGAAAGAAGGAGGTGTTGTTAATATATACATGCATGTGTGTATGTATACATACATTTTCAAAGCTAATAATATTGAAAGGGTAAATCATAATTATTTAAATGATTACTCATGGGGAAAGCAGAAAATAGGATTAAGGATGCATAAATTGAAGCTCCTTTGACTATACTTTTTCCATACTTTGTAGATTTAATTTTTAAAATCAAATAAAATAAATTAAAAAGGAATTCCAAAACCTTGGAAGTAAAATGAAGCAAATGACTTAACTGTGTATCTAGTTAGTAGCAAAACATACAAAGGGAAACACAGTAATTTCACTTTACATCTCTAGTGGAGACATACTAAGAACAAAAGAATTACAAAAACAGTTTAAATTCTTCTGTAACAGCGTTGTTAGTGGTAGTAGTGATATTATTATTCTGAGTCTATTTTGTGTGTATTATGAAATAAATTAAATGAACAGTTATGTTTGTATCTTTGAGAACCAAGTTTTTCAAGATCAGTGAGGTAAATGATGTATGATAAATGAAGGTGGTGAAAACCCCATAGACCTGAATTTGAACTGGAAATATCAGTATGAACTCATGATAAATTTTATGATTTAAAAAAATACATACATCCTATCTCTGTTCATTGAAAAGGCCTAGAAACAATGATGAATCCAATAGCGATGCCAACCCTGTTTCCCAGATTATGGTCTCTGAAT
>NW_004444077.1:1233329-1234674 GCF_000243295.1 Trichechus manatus latirostris
ATGGTACTGAAGGAACAAGTTCAAGCTGCACTGAAGGCATTGGTGAAAAACAAAGTTCCAGGAATTGACAGGATACCAACTGAGATGTTTCAACAAGGGGTGCAGTGCTTGAGGTGCTCACTTGTCTGTGTCAAGAAATTTGGAAGACAGCTACCTGGCCAAGCCACTGGAAGAGATCCATATTTGTGTCTATTCCAAAGAAAGGTGATCTAACCAACTGCAGAAATGATCAAACCGTATCACTAGTATCACATGCAAGTAAAATTCTGCTGAAGATCACTCAAAACCATTTGCAGCAGTACATGGACAGGGAACTGCCAGAAATTCAAGCCAGATTCAGAAGAGCATGTGGAACGAGGGATATCATTGCTGATGTCAAATGGATCTCGCTTGAAAGCAGAGAATACCAGAAAGATGTTTATCTATGTTTTACTGACTATGCAAAGGCATTCTACTGTGTGGGTCATGACAAATTATGGATAACATTGTGAAGAATGGGAATTCCAGAACACTTAATTGTGCTCATGTAGAAACTGTACATGGATCAAGAGGTATTTGTTCAAAGGCCAATTGAACAAGGGGATATTGTGTGGTTTAAAATTGGAAACAACGTGTGGCAGGATTGTATCCTTTTACCATAATTATTCAACCTCTATGCTGAGTAAATAATCCAAGAAGGTGGGCTATATGAAGAAGAACATGGCATCGGGATTGGAGGAAGACTCATCCATAACCTGCAATATGCAGATGATACAATCTTGCTTGCTGAAAGTAAAGAAGACTTGAAGCACTTACTGATGAAGATCAAAGACTAAAGCCTTCAGTATGGATTGCACCTCAACATTAAGAAAACAAAAATCCTCACAACCAGACCAATAAGCAACATCATGATAAACGGAGAAAAGATTGAAGTTGTCACAGATTTCATTTTACTTGGATCCACAATCAACGCCCATGGAATCAGCAGTCAAGAAATCAAAAGACACACTGCATTGGGCAAATGTACAGCAAAAGATCTCTTTTAAGTGTTAAAAAGGAAGGATGTCACTTTGAGGACTAAGGTGCACCTGACCCAAGCCATGGTGTTTTCAATCTCCTCATACGCATGTGAAAGCTGGACAATGAAAAAGGAAGTCTGAAGAAGAACTGATGCCTTTGAATTGTGGTTTTGGCAAAGAATACTGACTATACCACAGACTGCCAGAAGAACGAACAAATCTGTCTTGGAAGAAATACAGCCAGAATGCTCCTTAGAAGTGAGGATGGCAACACTTCATCTCACGTACTTTGGACATATTATCAGGAGGGGCCGGTCCCTGGAGAAGTCCATAATGCTTGGTAAAGC
>NW_004444077.1:1236335-1238021 GCF_000243295.1 Trichechus manatus latirostris
GGAGGTCCCAAGCTTATGAAATTTTAGCTATTTACAAATGTTGTTTTATTTAGATTGTCATCAAACAAGTGAAGTAATTTCATCTAAACTGTGTAGCAATAGATTTAGCACAAGAAATATATTTCCTAGTGTTGTGAAACATGAAGAAGCATAGAGGATCAGTTGAGTGAAATTCAGGAGGGCCAAGCTCTGTCCCTGAGAGATGACATTTTGGTGTTTCCTTGCAATGCTTCTTTATTTCACCCAGCTCTATTTTTATCTCATTTAATTGTCTCAACTGTACTCTTACTCTATGTCAAGTACTGTACACTGGAAATGAAGCATTTTTAAGCTTTTCTTTTGTTTCCTGTAGTAGATTATTTTCAAAGGTATAATCTTTCTGAATTTCAGTATGTTTCCTTTCCCTTGCTTTGTAATGTTTACAAATAATCCCTGTATGTTATTTATTTTCCTCTTTTCTTATTTAAGTAATAACAAATCAGTCACTGACTATAGAAAAGATGTATAGATGACACTGGATTGGTTCACTGTTAATTTATGTGTTCTTTGATCAAACTGCCTTCTCAGATATTAATATTAGACATATTAGTATGCCCAAAAATATGTTCAAATGCCATGATGTAGTATGCCCTCATCTATAATGCTGTTTGTTTTAATTAACAGAAGACATAATTTAAAATAATCTCACACCTTGATGCACTAATAATCTGCAGCAATGGAATTCATAAAAAGCTATAATCCCCAGAATGCACCATTTCCAACACAATTTCTATTCCCAAATACAGTCTTTATTTGTAGACATTATACTTCCCAGAATATAAGGGACCACTACTGGTTTCTCCTACATCCTGCCCTATTGTTTTCTTGAAGTTGCAGTCTTTTTAAAAATACAGAAAAATAATACACAGGAATATAGAAAGATGGGTAGATCAGAGAACTTACAGTCTCAAATAGTAGTACCTTGAGAATAAATAGATTGACCACTACTTAGTTTTCTGATGGGCACTTATTCAGGAGCTCTGACCAGTGGTAGACATTGGGATGGGGAAGAAGTAAACTTCTAACTTTCTTCTAGATAGGTAAGGCTGCTGTTGAATAGGAAAATTAATAACAGACAACTTTCTTTGATTTTAAGATTTTCTTATCCACCAACCCAAATATTAACCATAAAAAGCTTGATCCAAACTGCAAAAGCCTGCCATAAGCTGCTTTATAGCAATGTAAATTTGTCTTATCCTGATAGAAATGGATAGCTGTCAAACCATTGCCTCCTAATTGAAATCTCAAAAAGCCTCAGGGCTGCAGGAGGATGGAGGGCCAAATTACCAGCAGCCAGGCAGGAAGTAAACTGGTTTTATTAGTTGATTTCAGTAAATGAGGAAAAACCTGTTGCCATCTAGTCAATTCCAACTCATAGAGACCCTATAGGACAGAGCAGAACTGCCTCACAGGGTTTCCAAGGAGCTGGAGCAGACGGTGGATTCAAACTGCCGATCTCTTCGTTAGCGCTCAAGCTCTTAACCAGTGTGCCACCAGGGCTCCAAAAGGGGGTGGGCGAGGGGAGGAAGTGTTCAATCAACCATGTTAAGATTAGCCAATGGTTGATCTTCTATATTTCTCTCTCCTCTTTATAAGCCCCATTGTACCTAGCTTCTCCAAGCCATTTGCCCTTTTCTGGAATTTAAA
>NW_004444077.1:1239047-1242173 GCF_000243295.1 Trichechus manatus latirostris
TCTTCTATGTTTCTCCCTCCTCTTCTGTTTATCAGCCCCTTCGTAACTAGCTTCTCCAAGCCATTTGCCCTTTACTGGAATCAAAATGGCCTCCCTACATGCATACAGAATAACTGCTCAGAATAAACTTTCTGTTCAAATTTTGCTGAGTTTTTATTATGTTTCACACTGCTCTGTTTCAGGAGCTAAAATCATGTGGCAGGCAAAATTCTTTTCTCAATCCGTTTTATGACAGATACTTTTGTTTATACAACAGCCATTTTCCCATTCTTCATTGCTAAAAGAACCATGAGAGTGTGTGTGTGTATGTATACATGCACATGCATGTGGGTGATGATGTGCCTTACTCCTGGACTAATCACTGGTCATGACAATTCAATTGTCTTTTGAAAGTGATTGAAGTGGAGGGTGCACATATGGCCCAATTCTAGGCAATGATGTAAACAGAAGTCTACTGAAGTCACCAAACCAAAAAACCAAACCCATTACTGTCAAGTCCATTCTGACTCATAGCCACCCTATAGCACAGAGTAGAACTGCCCCATTGGGTTTCCAAGGAGTGGCTGGTAGATTTGAACTGCCGACTTTTTGGTTAGCAGCTGAGCTCTTAACCGCTGTGCCACCAGGGCTCCTCTAAAGTCACAGGAACATATTTTTCCTCCCTGATAAGAGAGAAGCAGGTGAGGGGAAAATCCTTTCTTGCCCCCTCCCCTTCATTTCTTCTTGAGATGCTATTGTGTTAGAATGTAATATTGGTCTATGTCAGCTATTTTGGGACACTGAGTTGAAAAGCCTGAGGACAAAATGCCAACACATTGAGAATGGCAGTAAAAACAAATAAAAGAGTCTAGTTTCTTGATGTTAATGTTGGGTCATTGAAGTATACAGAGAACACCTATCTATAGGCTATTTGTTAGGTAAACAATAAATGTCCTTATGGTTTAGGGCACTGTTAGGATTATTCTGTTATTTGTAACTGAATTCAACTAGCTGATAGAAACACAATTATCCTCTTGGTTAGAGTAACTTTTTCTCAGGTTTTGGCAATCTTTTTTCTCAGTCTTTGTTTTCAAAAGACTGCTCTGGGGTTTCACCTTTTTTCTTTACCTCTTGAAGTTCTTAGTGGAAATTTAAGAAAATCTGCATTAGGAGTGACTAGCCAAACACCATTCAAAATTAAAATTCCACTCTTCATCTTCTAATGACTTTAACTCACTTTCAAAAACATATGAAAGTCTTTGGATGGGGTTTCCCCCTCCTCTTCTCCTCTCTTCCTTCTCTGCAAGCTGTGACTCAAATAATCGTATTGTTTTCTGTGTGGCTAGTGCCTTACAAAGGGATTTAATATGCATTAATGCATTTGATCCTCAATTCAAATCAATTCAACAAATACTTATGTATACTTAATAAGCTCAAGGCCTTGGGCTAAGTGCTGTGACGAATACAAAGACGAGGTACAGTTCCTGCTTCCCTATAACCCACAGCTGGTTGAGCCGATAATAACATATACACCTAATTCTAATATAATTATGACCATGATGTGTATAATTTGAAATATAAGCAATGTGCTTTCAAAGCAAGAAGAAGGAATTAATTCCCCACAGGGGAAAGCACTGAGTTCATAGCACAGAAGGGCATGCCATCTAGATATTAGCTGCCTCTTTGTCCTCTTTAAGCTGCCACTAACAAAGTATATTCATATACAAGCAGTAGTGAACAATGTAAGACAGAAGAGAAGATTTTCATGGCATTCACCTGAATCTAGGCCTCATTACTGGCTATCTGACTTGGCACAGTTATGTAACCATCCCAAATGTCTGTTTGTTCATGTGTAACAAGGAGCAAACAAAACTTACATTTTAGGGTTGTTGCAAGGACCATAATAAGTAACATAAAGCACTTAGTACATAATTTGTCTTACGGTGGCATTTTTGTTGCCATCATTATCATTCCCCTTGCCATCAACTCAATTCCAACTCATAGCAACCCCATGTGTTACAGAGTAGAACTGAGCTCTATAGGGTTTTCTTGGCTGTAATCTTTATAGAAGCAGATTCCAGGCCTTTCTTCCACTGCACCACTGGGTGGGTGGATTTGAACCACCAACCTTTTGGTTAGTAGCCAAGTGCAAACCACTTGCACCACCCAGGGACCTATCATTATCAACCAATAAGAAACAGCTCCCTATAGTACCACTAGCATAGGTGGCTCTAGAACCTTCCTTCAATTCTAACCTGTAGCACTTATAACCGCTATAATTTAGGAAAGTAGAACAGCAAATTTTTTACAAGTATGTGAAAAGTAACAAAACATAGAATTCGAGTATGAGCCACTGGAGATCTTCTCCATTCCCAAGAATAAAGTGCATGACGTCTGGCCCACAGAATATTCTGTTCAGGGCTTTTGGGGGCTTCTTTCTCAGTTCTCTTCTGTTTCAGATTGTAGAGGCTACTGGTAAGTGAGGTACATTCACTGATATAGTGTGTCACTGAAAATATCCCTGCTCCATTTCAAAGGACAGTCCAAGGATGCACACATAAAATGTTCAGTGTTCAATTGGTGTAAATAATCTTCCTGACTCTAGATAACTTAAGTAATCCTCACAGCTCATAAGAGTATTTTTTGTTTGTTTTAAATTGTTTTTGAGCTGCTTAAGCACCTCAAATCTTTTAACTAAAATTCATGCAGAAAACCATCGTGGGCCTGAGCGATTTAACATTTTCTTCGAGCACTTACTGGAGAAGAAAGTGCTCTTCATTACATGCATAGATGACACAGCCACCACAGGTGTAAGAGAAGAGTGAGTCACCAACCTCTGAGAAGATAAAATTACATTTCCAAATGACCCTGGAAGGCAGAAGGAGTCAGAAATAAAAATAATGACTTTCAACTTGCACAAAAGTGCATTTTGAAATGAGAAACAAAGAGCAAAAATTCAAGATGAGAAACAGCTGACACTGTTACCGCAATAATGCACATTGGCGCCACCTGCCGAAACAGGCAATTCCCTTCCTTCATCAGTTTCTCCCAAGCTGGCTGGACTAGAATCAGGCTCAGCCCTTTCTGTGGGGGATTCTGCCGTCATTCCTCCACCTGACCTGTTGGCTTCTACCGCACCTTTCCTAT
>NW_004444077.1:1246879-1284636 GCF_000243295.1 Trichechus manatus latirostris
TTCTACATTCTACCTTGGTGAGTAGTGTCTGGGATCTTAAAAGCCTGTGAGCTTTTTTAAGACACTCCACTGGTCTCAGCCCTTTGAGCGCAAGGGAGAATGAAGAGGACAAGATACGAGGAAAAGATTAGTCCAAAGGACTAATGGACCACAGCTACCATGGCCTCCACCAGATTGAGTACAATACAGCTAGATGGTGCCCAGCTAACACCACTGACTGCTCTGACACCCTAGAACCAAGTCTCCAGAGTCACCAGGAGTCCCTTCTTGAGAGCCTACTCACGGGATCGGTCATCTGAAGAGCCTCTCACCCCTGAAACCAAGGATTCAGGTCCCACTCTAGAACCCTCGGGCTTGCCCTATCCGCCCCAGCCCTGAGCACAACAAGGAGAGGAGTCACGGACTCACCTTGGGATCCTTCCTATGCAGGTCTTACTTTCTTCACCTACTCTTCTGGTGTGGTTGGGGACCAGCAGTGCCGTGGCAGACCCAGGTCTGGCCGATAGTCTCCCCAGAGGCAAATGAAACCTCTACTTGTCAGGAGAGCAGTTGATCAGCCCCAGGCCCTGCCCCAGGGCCACCATGTCTCTAGCGACTGGAGCTCCCTGTACAGGCCACCAAATTTGTTACCGTAGTAATGTGGATTGGAGCCGCCTGATGCAACGGCCAATTCTGAGACAGGAGTGAGGTGAGCAGCAAGAGTTCTATTATATATCAATATATAGGAGACAGAGGGAAATAGATTCCTCAAAAAAAAAAAAAAAAAAAAAAAAACCCACCTCCCCAACTGGAGATTGGCCAAAGGCTTTTATAGGGACAGGATTATGGGTCTTTAGAAGTCTGTTAGTTCCCCCTTGAGGTGGTCATGTCCCCGATGAGTTAATCTTTTCTTGGGGGTTATCTGGCGACATCCTGGTTTTCTTGTCCCAAGATGGGTGCTTTGTTCGGTTTGTCATTCCTAGATCATTATCACTTGTTTTCCACCCTCCAAGGAAGAACACTGGTTAATCTTAAACTTTTTATAGAGACTGGACCAGGAGGGAAAAACAAGATCATGAGACAATGTGGGGGTTAGCAATGGGGAGTAATAATAGTGAGCCGGACCTATGCAGCCTCTTCCAACATAAAAGAGTTAAAAGAGAGAGTCACAGATACAGATGACCTCAAGCTAAACAGGTGTCAGAAATGGCTCTGCTATTGGTGAAAAAAGGGAAGTGTATTCTTGGTATCCATAAATAAGAGAAGCAGTAACATGAAGAATTCATGTGGCATCTCTGGACTGTGTAGCTAAATTAATTCAAAGAAGATGCATAGAATTGGAGAGAATTCAAAGAAAAGCAACTACAGTTTTTAAAATTAAAAAAAAAATACAGAATAGTTTAATCTTGGTAACAGAAGTTAACTGGGATTCTCTTGTGCTGGTTTCATGCATACCCAGAAGAGGCAATCTCCTACATGGTGTGAAAGCACTCCTGAGTAAAAGTAATCTTCTGATATCCTACCATTAGGATATTATTCATAGAATAACAAAAGAGTTCATCTAGATTAAACCAATACTCTCTGAATAACTATACTAGACACTAACCTAAAAGTAGCCAATGAGCCTCTGAATAAATACTTCCAGTGACAGTGCTTACTACTTCGAAGTAATAATGTTGCTGATGATGACCCTTATCATTCACTGACCACCTGCTCTGGGATAGAAATAATAATAAAGGTTTTAAAAGCATGATAACACTCAATTTTAATTTTTAATGGAGAAAGTGAAGGCTAGAGTGGTTAAGGTACTTGGATAAGGTTGCACAATTAGTAAGTGGTGGGTCAGGTAATTTTAAATACGTGCAGTCTGATTTTAGAGTCTCTGCTATTGACCACTAGACTATGTTGCTAGACTATCCAACAGGTGGGGAAACCCAAGCTCAGAGAAGTAACACAACATTCCAAGATCACTCTACTACTGGTAAACACCAGAGCTTAGCTCTGAACACAGATCTGTCTCATTCCAAAGCCTCTGCCCTTTCACCATGCCACCATGATTTCTTGTTGACATTCAGTAACCATCTTGTACACTTGCCACGTTCTCCTTCCAGCTTCTACTGTACAGAATTGTTACAACTTGAAGAACATGTCAAGCTCCTAATAAATATTTTTTGAATAAACATAATTGAATTTAGGCAATAGCAAGCTGCATTATAAAAGAATTGCACTGTGAGAGCTACTGAAATTAAGTTACACAAAGAGAAACAAATCTCTCTGTGTGCTCTATCTAAAGAAATAAATACCTTGTTTTGCCACAATTTGGTTACCAGGAAAGGTAACAGAATCGAAGTCCTTTATAGCTATCTGTGTAACCTTGAACGAGTTCCCTCTAAACTGCATCCCTGCTTCATGGCAACTCATTCAATACCTGGTCTTTGTTATGACAAGGAGATGGCTGGC
This sequence comes from Trichechus manatus latirostris, assembly GCF_000243295.1. Classification (NCBI taxonomy): domain Eukaryota; kingdom Metazoa; phylum Chordata; class Mammalia; order Sirenia; family Trichechidae; genus Trichechus; species Trichechus manatus. The sequence continues at coordinate 1,249,319 of NW_004444077.1, forward strand.
ATTCAAAGCCCTGTCCACTAAGAAACAGACAGAGATAGCCAAGTCACTGCACCTTCACCAGAAAATTGCTATCAACAGTAAATTTCACTCACTGTTAAACTGGATTCTGACCAGGGCGTGAGTAATGAAGACCTTGAAAACCTGTAATCAGCCATTCAATTCACCTTTGAGACTGACTTTAAATATCCTCAACCAAGATAACCATGCTGAAACATTTGGTAAAGCACTCCCTTCAAAAAGAAATGTGAGAGTCAGGGAGCGCTCAAAGAATCCTAAAGGAAGACAAAGTGGACTGTGAAATTCTCAAATATAATTATAAACTTAATAGCGTGTGTATTCAGTTCTGATTGGTGTATAATCACTTAACTAATAGAAAGAAACTAATTTGCCATTACAGCTGTTTTGAAATTAAATTTAAAGGCAGAATCACAGTGCACTGGGAATTGCAACCATGGAGCCATTGACTAGATTCTAGCTTTAAAAAAAAAGAATGTTTCTCACTTCTCCACTAATAGTGGCTACAAACAGGAACTAAAAATGGAATTAGCATTGAAGTCTTGCAGCAGCAATGACTAAATGAACGTATTGGCATGTTATCACAAGCCTGTTTCAGAGATCAGGGGCTAAGAGACCATTTACTAAGCTTTGATAATGACTAGTTTGTGGAATTACTTTTTACTAGGACCTAAATACTGAAAATCTTAATCAAAAATGGTTCAAAGAATTGGGAATGTTGACAAAATTCCTTCTAATTTTATGTTTCACAAGAGCAGACCTGTTCAAAAATTCTACTCCGAGAGCAAAGCATCAGCTCATAACCTTGACAAATGAAGTGATTGTAACAAGCATTAACACAGTATCACACACTCTTGATCTGGCATAGATTAATGCATGTAGATTTAAATTATAAGTAATGATTCCTAACATTTCGAATCCACCAGTTGCTCTTTGGAAACCCTGTGGGGCAGTTCTACTCTGTCCTGTAGGGTCATTATGATTTGGAATCGACTAGACGGCAACAGGTTTGGTTTGGTTTGATTCCTATCTACACGCATAAGGTTTCATCTTGATGGAAATCTATATTATAAAGCAGGATTTCTTAACCTCAGCACTACTGACGTATTGAGCCAGATAACTCTTTGTTGTGGGGGGCTGTCTGTTGTACTGTAGAATGTTTAGCAGCATCCCTAACCTTCACTCAACTAGATGCCTGTAGCACAGCCCCAACCCCCACAGTCCGACAACCAAAAATGTCTCCAGACATTACTAAATGTCCCCTGGGAGGCAAACTAGCCCCTGACTGAGAACCACAAGTATAAAGTAACATTATTAGCATCAGCAGTATATATGAGTTAAAAGGGTAGCACCACCATCTGATAGCATTGAATGACAAACTCCAGGTACAATAATTAATTTAAGTGATTTAAATAATGGCCATAAAATGGCTGAATTTCTCAGAAGAAAAATGATCAGTTATTGTTTTAAGAACCTGAGATACTCAGGAATCTATTTATAGACCAAAGCTAACCATCTAAAAAAATAATAAATGGTTAAAATAATCTGAGAGTGTACCAGTCCAGCAGTTAAGGGACAGCCCAGAACATAGGGGGCAGTGAATGGTGCTTACCTAGCGGTATTTGGTTGCAAACAAGCTGACCTGGCCCTGCTGAATCCATGTCCCCTTACCTACATACCCAACAATTAATTGATGGCTGAAGTCAACACTTTCTATTTTTAACTTTAAGCAAGAAAAAAAAATGTTAATGGCATCATTTCTTCATTCTTAAAAACATAATCTATTCCCTTAGACCAGGCAATGCAGACGCTGCTGAATCCAGCAGATAAAGCTGGGTTTTTCTACACTGATTTACAACAGAGTTTACCACCTTGAAGTATTTTTCCTTATCTAAATTCTTCCCCTATCTCTTAAAAATTGAGCTAAAGGCACCAGCATATTCCCTTCTCCTTAATAAGGATCATATATACCTGTTTTAAGACCGTCTTGATAATCTCTCTAAGGTATTTCAAGGTTTTCAGGGATAAATGCAGAAATAAACTGTAATGTAAAATGACCAAATTATTCCACTGGGTGGACTGTTTGGGGGAATTTATAACAAATCATTAAGACATGGCTATTGTGTTAGAGTTAATGGTGTTAATCCAGTTCTTTCCAATCTACCAAAACCAAAGATTTTTAGTAGAAAACGTACACTTGTCCTGAAAATCAACAGCCCTCATTCAGGCACTGGAGGGTCTGGGTGGGCTGTTATGAGCTCTTCACTTCCTCACAGGTACAATTAAACAGGCAGAGTCAGTTATCTCTAAAGTGGTTTCCAACTCTAAAAGTCTATGATATTTCATAGTTTTTTCATACATATGTTCAACATTTGCACTTCTGGTTATGGAGGCAGGAAAAGATGAATGAGATGTTACCCGCCGCTGCTGAGTCAATTCCAACTCACGGTGACTCCGTGTGTGCCAGAGAAGAACTGTGCTCCATAGGGTTTTCACTGGCTGATTTTTTGGAAGTAGATCACCAGGGCTTTCTTCTGAGGCACCCCTGGTGAACTCGAATCTCCAACCTTTTAGTTAGCAGCCGAGCACATTAACTGTTTGCACCACCTAGGCACTAAATGAAATGATACTTCCTCACAGATATCTTGGAATATTGGACATATAAGACAAACTCAATTACACAGAGAAGAATATGACAGAATATAACTATTTTTTCACTAGGGAGGCTACTAAGTATAACAGAAATCCAGAGGAAGGAAGTAACAACAAAGGCTAGAGTCAGTTTCATGGTTCCTCAGAAGCTATGTTCAAGTGGCAATAAGGAGCTTGGAAGTGACTGTCAGAGCAGAGTCCTAGAACTGAAAGAGTCCTCAGAGAGCATCTGGTCAAACTACATGTGAGAGGACAGTTTCTCAGAGTCATGGACTGACTCACTCAAGGCATGGAGCTTGTTAGTGGTAGAGCTAGAACCCAGATCTCTAGCCTTCTGCTCCCCATTTTCCTGAAAATTATTCATAATTAAAAGGTTAATATCACTTCTGGAATTCTTAACCCAATTATCTAGGAGCATCTATGTTCTCATAACTGACACCTAGGAAGAGGCACCGGAAATATCTTTTTGAAATGAAATATATCAAAAGATTAAGACAGTACTCTATTCCAATAATAAGCCTGAAGATGTAGTCATTCCTTAGGCAAATAATACCATAGCCACTGATTTTCTTTGTGGAACTCACAGAGAATAATCTTCATGTTCTGCTTTCTGCATATTTCCCAGTGATGCAATGCTGAAGAAATAGAAAGTCAAATCAAGGAGGAAAGTATTCACATATCTTGAGATGAAAATTAGATTTATGGCTCTCAACCTGGCTGCACGTCAGAGTCACTTGTTGATCCGAACCACCACCTAAGACCTATGAAATAAGGATCTCTGGGTATTGGATCTGAGAATCTGTATTTTTAAAGCTCCAAAAATAACTCTGATGCATGGCCCAGATTAGGAACCATTAATTTTTTTTTCAGTAAGTTAGCTTCAAATCCAAGATCCCTGATTCTATGTCTTGAAGTAGACTTGATAAGATTTCACTGTAGTGTCAAGAAGTGGTTAAGTGCCTCACCTGCCACAGAATCCCTGCTGGCTTCTGAGGTATCATTAATAAGCATGAGAAGTGGTAGAAGTGGTAGAAACTTACACTGTAAAACCCCTCTGACCACTGCATTGCCCCTTAAAACACCTAATATCTAATACCTGCTGAGTTTCCAATAATATCTCTGCTTTACAACTTTTAGGAAAAAAAGATAATTTGAATAAGGGAATGTATTATGGTATCTGAAAGAGTTACCATAGTCTCTGCATTAAGCTTCTGATTCACCTATTATTTCCCAGCAGTAAAATAAGGTCCTGAGGAAGAAGGACAACAAGAAGTTGACTCTGGATGATGGAGAAAAACTTAGGAAAAAAAAATGGCACGCCATAAAGAAAAGATATGGGTCTTGGAGTCAGATAGACAAGAGTTTGAATCTCAAATCTGCATTCTGATTTTTTTCTAGATAGGTAACTTTGAGCAATTTAATTAAACCATGTGATTCTTAGCTTTAAATCTAGAGATTGTTGAATATAGTATTGACCCTATATTTGGAGACTGTAAAAATTAGACATAAGACATCGGGTACACCCCTACATTATCTGGTCCAATTAGGTATTTAATAAATGGCAGCAATTAGTAATAGTATTGGCACTATCCAGTGAGGTATGAGATTGCGGAAAGTCAAAGGACAGCACGCAGAATATGAATGTGGAAAAGTACCAAATGAGACATTTTATCATCTTCACAGTTTAACCTATCCTAAGTCATATTCTTAACATTGAGTGGCAGAGAATCTCAATCCCCCCTCTCCTTTCCCCCTCCCCCATCCCCCTTCCCCTCCCCCTCCTCATCCTCATCATCATCATCATCATCATCATCCTTTCTTTCCACAGGCTCATACACTCCCCCAGTAAAGAAATCATGGCATCTTTATAGAAAAACAGCACAACTAGTGTAGCTGGCAAAAAAATGCAAAGCTTTTTGCCACCAGCATTGCCACCAGGATGTTCTCAGAGGATGCCTGACAGTAGGCTCCCAGAACAATGCTGTTTTACAAGTCAAAGTAGGGGTGACCAAAAGCAGATCAAAGCAAAGGAAATGGACCATACACATAGAAGCACAGCTCTGAGCAGGAAAGAAGGGCTGGGAAATGTCTATACCACTTCTGCAGCCAATCTGGCATGCAAAAGTCAAAAAGATGGAGCTTTTTGATCCAAGATAATCAACATCCTTTGCAGATAAGAAGCCAGGACTCCAAGCAGCCAGAAGCTCTCTTCATAGCTGCTGTGTCCATAGCCAAAGGATAAGGTGGGCAGCATGGAAAGGACTGCTGACCACATGCCCACTGCCAGCCACAACTAAACATCTTCTAATAAATATGAGGGGGAATTCGTACAGGCACTAAAATCTGTCTAGGACTAGTGTCATGTACCAAAGTCTGCAAGCAAAATGGATGGTTTTGACAGCCATCAGCTACCATTTTTCTATCTATATAACTTTTCTTATACCCTCCCTCCTCTTCTCTCCACCACAAGAGTAAGCTTTTATTGAGCACCCATGATGTTCAGGATGCTGGGGTAAAGGTTACAGATATACAGATGAAAAAGCCTTCATCGTTGACCTCCATATAATGACACATTTTTCAATTTCGGTCAATACAAGTCCTCTTCTAAGATGTAAAAACCCACTAAGAAGAGTAGGTTTTTCATTTTTCTCATATCTTAAGAAATAATTCCCTGAGGCTTCAGAGAATCAAGGAGGAGGATCCTTCTGGAGCTGGGAGTGTTAACGTTGTAGGGAAGACTTGGAAGAGAATACTATGAAGAGTTGGGCCCAGGCAAGATTATATGCCACGTCTGGCATGTGCTGGGCACTCAGCATATGTGAATGAATGAAAGGACAACTAATGTCAATGGGTGCCTATGGACACTGAAGGACTTTGAAATCTTCCCCCAAATAACTTTTCTTTCCTCACAGCTTGCCATTCTCCTATACCAAATCGCACACAGAACGTACTCAATCCTTATCTTCCACTATGGGAATTCTGCCTGGATTTCTCTTCCATTCTCTTATCCATAAATATTTATTGATCTTTTTAAGCTCACTTTGAAAGTCTCCACCTTCATGATGCCTGAATTAAGGTCCCTTCTCCCTATTTTATTCTTCCTCTACAGTACTTACCACATTGTACTGTCATTATATTGAGGTCAAGGATGAAGGCTTATATCTTATGGAATTGACTTTCCATTGAAAATTCACTGTGTTTGAGGTTTCACCATCAGCAAGTGTTTCTATCATTTTAATAAGAAAGAGTAAATTTCATTTTATTTGGCATATAAACTAATTTTGGAATGCCATAGTTAAATAATTTTTTCTTAAAAGACAATATTTGTATGTATGCCATCTTTCCTGAACAAAAATAAGGTAATCTCAGACAAGGCCTCACATCCTGCGTTAGTCAGCTTTCTGTGAAGCAAACAATACAAAATCTCACTGGCTTACAACAGCAAACACTTATTTTCTACTCATATGTCTGCATCTGTGGAATGGATGGGACTGTTGCAGCTCTGCTCAGCTCTGCCCCACATGTCCTTTCATTCCAAGATCCCAGAAAAAGGCATAGCCCCTATGCAGAAGATGCTCATTCATATTACAGAGGCTAAGACCAAGAGGCAATCACATTTGTAGCTTCTGCTGAAATACAGCACATGTCTCATTGACTCACATTCCACTGGCCAAAGAAAGTCACACGGTCTATCCCAACATCATTGGAGCAGGAAAATACACTCTGCCCATGACAGGAAAGAGTAGTGAATATTTGCAAACAATAATGCAATCTATCAAAGACCACATTCAGTGAATATTCACTTCCCCTCCTTTCTCACACAAAATTACTCACACACACACACACCCACCCCCGCCCCGCCAAGAAATATACCCTGAAAGTCTCATCCCATTATGGCATCAGGTTAAAAGTCAAAGATCTCATGATAGTCTCTAAGCCAGGTATAAAATCATCCATACACATCTATATACAATGGTGGAAGAGGGACAGAGCAACAACCCCATTCAAAAAGAAAAAGGATGAGAGTCACTTAGCAGTCATTGGTCCATAGCAATTCTGAAATCCTGCTAGACAAACATTGTGAGGCCTCCTACCCTGGGATAGGAATGTTCATTGAGTAGACTCAAGTTCCAGGAGTAGCTCCTCAGTCCACTGTTTTCAATGGCTCTTGACTCTGCCATGCAGGACATCTTTCCTTTTTTCATTATCTTTGTTGGAAGCATCTGGGGCAGACATTGAAGACCATGCCATACGAGAAGAATTAGCAGCTTTCTCAGCCGGCTTCTTGCCCAAGAAAGCTGGAGCACAAACAGTCTCAAAGAGTCACAGTTTCTTTTAATTGAAAATGATGTGTTTTTGACACTTTCAAAGATTTTGTTAGCTATTTATCTATTTGATCCCATTTCCATATGCCAGTAGCCACCTCCACAATACTTTTCTAGATATGCCTTTTTCTCTAGACTTAATTAAGGGGTTTTCCAGCTGTTGTACAATCTTGCCTTCAGGAATTGTGGCCACACCCATAATTTCACCTGAGGCTATGTCTTAATTAGTGGTCCTGGCTCAAAGTATTTTTCAATTTTATCTTTTACCAGTCAAAAATGAAAACAGTTCCATTTTTCAACCCTGAAATCCCACAATTTAGGACTCTCCATTTTCTCTTCCATCCCTTGCTGTAAACAGACCAGTTATTTTCTGGATTAATTTATTTCTTTAAATACCTTATCAAACGCAGCTAATAACAATCAACTCACACTGGCAATATTCTTAAATACCTTTCTGGTCAAAGCCACAAGTTCATTAGGCAAATTATTTGCCAGCCAGGGTATTGTTGCTTCAGGAAAACTATATTACATTGATCAACAATTTTTTTTTTTGTAAGTTGCTTACCACCCACCTACAGCTTGCTCACCACCTACAGCTTTATCCTGAAGCAATTGCCACACATTTATTTTCATAAAATGAAATTTTATTTCATAAAATTGATTCTACAAAAGTAAACATGTGAAAGAAGAAGCATAAATTTTCTTAATTTCTTAGTTTATTTTTGAGAATAAAAATATTATGATAATGAAATATATTTTGTATTTATTTGCACAACCAGTCTGGATTTGCTGAGTCCCTACAGCTTACATTTGATGCAGTCTAGGACTTTGAGTCACAATCAGCAGGTACTCCAGAGAAAAGAATTGTCCAGAACTGTGGGGTTCTTCTGATTATTCATAAAGAATTCACAAACGTTAGCAAATGCAACATTTGTATCTGAATGGGAGCCCTGCTGAGCTGAAGGCTTCATAAAGATCTCAGAGTGAACAGTGCCCTCTAGTGGTAAGTCAAAGCTTTTGCCTTGTAACCAAACACATTGCCATCAAATCCATTGCAACTCATAAAGATCCTACAGGACGGAGTAGAACTGCCCCATAGAGTTTCCAAGGAGCGCCTGGTGGATTCGAACTGCCAACCTTTTGTTTTAACAGAGCCAGAGAATTTAATTCTCCTCATTTTGCTTCTTGATTTGGAATTTGAAAGAAATATATGGTAGAACTTTAGAAATATATTCAATATTATAAAACTTCCCTCCCCTGTTGTCTGAAACTTGTTTATTTGATATTAAGAGGTATCAAGCAATTCCTTCTCACATAATGATAAAGGATGTTATTTAATGTTACTTTCTTAGCTTTAAACTGTCACAAATATATAGTCAATTTTATTTTTAGGAAGAAATAAAATTTTACCCTGGAGATTAAGATTGAATAATTTGCAATTTAGATTGTGTTTTTCTTGATTATAGGTCAGTATAATCACCAAGAAGAAATACTGAACAAGTTTCTAACTCCCGATATTTCCAAAATGATTACACATTTTATTAATCAAGGTCACAGTCACCTCATTTTACTGGTGTCAACGAAAACCTGATGCTATGTTTTAATTAAGAATCACCGCGACAATGAAAATATCTTAAATGCGACGGTTCTCTTTATACGTGAGTTCCAACTGCCCTCTGTCGGACAAAATAAAAAGCTATCTTGTTCTATTCTGGTTTAGCCCTCTCCCCTGGATTCCTATTCAAGCTAAAATTCCATTAAAAAGTCATAGGAGCTCAACCCATGCAGAGACTATAGGATCAGGTCTTACATTAAAATCTTCAATGGAAAAGTTCATTAAAGCTTTATTGTACCTGTATGAATAGTTTTCAAATACCATGCTTTCCTTTATTACTCAAATCTCATTTCAAATAGATTTGCCTCTGAGAGAAATTGGAAACTACTAGAAAACAAGCCATGGATGATATTTTAAAACCCAATTTTTCTTTTCAGCACTGAGAGATGTATTTCTTTTTTCACCTAACAATCCTAGAATCCAACTAGCGTTTTTCAAACCCTGGGGAGATATAGTAGGTCTGCTACAGTGATCTCTAAACTACCAAAAGAAAAAGCAATGCCTCCACTGTGTACTTGAAACCCATTAACATTTGCAATTATCAGCTCAAGTTCTAAAATTAAGCATAGTGATATACCTACCCTTGGAGAGATTAAAAAAAAAAAAAAAAAAAACCCATTGCTGTCAAGTCAGTTTTGACTCATAGTGACCTTATAGAACTGCCCCATAGGGTTTCCAAGGAGCAGCTGGTGGATAATTCAAACTGCCCACCTTTTGATCAGCAGCCAGGCTGTTAATCACTATACTACCAGGGCTCTTTTGGGTACAGTGACACTGTGTATTCCTTCCATTTTCTTTCGATGCATCCTGCATCATTCAATTTTTGGTCCAGAGAATCTTTCAGTAATGCAACTGGAGGCTTGAATTTTCTCTTTATTTCTTTCAGTTCAAAAAATTTTGATTGTGTTCTTCTCTTTTGATTTTCTAACTCCAGGTCTTTGCTATTTTTTATAATCCATTACCTTGTCTTCTTGAACCACCCTCTGACAACTTCTGTTCAGCTCTTTTACTTCATCGTTTCTTCCATTCACTTTAGCTACTCTCAACTTAAAAGCGAATTTCGGAGTCTCTTTTTACATCCATTTTGATCTTTTCTTTCTTTCCTGTATTTTTCATGACTTTTTTTTACCTTCTTCATGTATGATGTCCTTCATGTCATCCCACACTCTTCTAGTCTTTGGTCATTAAAGTTCAGTGCATCAAATCTATTCTTGAGATAGTCTCTAAATTCAAGTGAGATATAGTCATGACTCAAAATGAGTAGTACAAGGTGGTACAACTCAAAATGAGAATATCTACAAATAACTATTAGTAATCGAGATGTAGAATGTGAGAAGTATAAATCAAGTAAAATTGGAAGTCCTAAAAAATGAAATAGAACGCTTGAAAAATACTCTAGGCACTACTGAGCTGCAATATTCTGGTATTGGACATTTTGAATCCAACAATCATATGGTCTCCTACGCTGCAAACAACAAATTGAAGAGGAACAGCATTTCATTCATCATCGAAAAAGATATTTCAAAATCCATCCTGAGGTATAATATTGTTAGTGATAGGTTAATATCCACATGCTACAAGAAAGACCAGTTAATACAACTATTAATCAAATTTTCACACCAATCATGAATGCCAAAGATGAGGAAATTGAAGATTTTTACAAACTGCTGCAATCTGAAATCGATCGAGATGCAATTTATCAATGTGCAATAAAGATGCATTGATTATTACTGGAGTTTGGAATGCAAAAGTTGGAAACAAAGAAGGATCAGTAGTTGGAAAATATGAACCTTGATGACAGAAACAATGCTGAAGATTGCATGATAGAATTCTGCAAGATCAATGACTTATTTATTGGAAATACCCTTTTTTCAACAACACAATCAATGAATATACAAATGGACCTCACCGGATGGATTACACAGGAATCAAATAGACAACATGTGTGGAAACAGACCACGGAGAAGGTCAGTATCATCAGTCAACAAAAAGCCAGGGGCCAGCTGCAGAACAGACCATCAATTGCTTAAATAGAAGTTCAAGCTGAAGCTGAGGATAATAAAAAAAAAAAACGTACACCAGAGCCAAGTACAGCAGAATAGTATTGACTGTGGATTCAAAAAACAAACAAACATTTTCTAGAGAAAACTGTGGCTCAAGAAAAGCTAAGTTTATTGGACTTATTGCAGTAAAAGAGAACACTGCCTTGACAGACTCTTAGTAATGTCTCAAGATGGGAAATTAAGGCAGGGTATTTATAGGGTTGTAGGGTCTAGGCTGGATGGTTTTAAGGTGGATCTTGCACCCTGGGTGGTGAAAACAGTTAACACACTCAGTTCCTAACCAAAGGGTGGCAGTTCAAGTTCACCTAGAGGCACCTCAGAAGAAAGGCCTGGAGATCTACTTCCAAAAAATCAGCCACTGAAAACCCTATGGAGCAGTTCTACTCTGCAACACATGGAGTCATCGTGAGTCAGAATCAACTTGACAGCTGGTTGATCTTTGTTGTCATTTATTTAAGAAAACTTCCATGATGCCTCCCAATTATGTTGAGTCCTGTTCCTCTTTGTTCCTGTAGCACCTTGTGAATACCTATCTCTCTTATCAGATATCACACTGTTATAACTGCTGTCAAACTTGCCTCCCCCATTACTAATCTATGAGCTGCCCAAAGCCAATGAATATGTCTTACTCATCTTGATACTCCCCAGTGCTTTACAATATGACTAATACTTATTTTTATTGAGCTATATTTATTGAATATAGTTGGAAAGTTTAAATCTCCTACATAAAAGAATATTGACTAGAATAGGTTTAACTGAATCTTTGTATTGTAGTAAATATGCTCTCTATGTGTGTGTTTTATAATTTGAAAACTTTTCTCAGAATCACTTCTGAAAAAGATTTTATAGAACTTTCTGAATTGTCACAAAAAGAATGGAAAACTATTGACTCTTGAAAAAACTAAGTTTACTCCTTATGCATATCATGACTTAGCCTGTTGGACTCTTAGTCAACCCAGAATAGTCGATTCTAATTAGGGTAAATTCAGATAGTCTAGCTACCCTGCAAGGGAAATGACAATATCCAATTTAGAAGATAAATCTCCCAAGCTTCAAGAAATATTACCAGTGCTAAACAATCAATACGTTGATGGTAAAGATAAAGACCTCACACTGAGAACCACTGCCGGACTTACAGTAAAGGAGTAAAGGACAATCACTTCGTAAGATTGCCCACAGAGTAAACATAAAAGAGCTTATATAAATCTCTAAATGATATTTTAGAGAATTCAGCCCATTAGATATAGCTAAACAACCACTTTCAATTCTGTTAATTATATATGAAATCGTCTTTAAATAATAAACAACAAGCATGCCTCTGTAATTAAAAAATAACCAACATTTTAATGTGTAGTGGTGTTCATTTTGTTCTTCTTTTAAAGCTCTGGAAGGTCTACTGAGGATGAGCACTTTATATCCAAAGATAATGATCAGATGTCTTTCCCACTTAGCTCTGGGCACTTGAGGACTTCATCTGTAGGTTTAGTTCTGTCTGGCTCATCAACCAAACATGAGCAAGGAAGGAAGTGTATTAGATATTTCTGGCCTCCCCTAACATCTGGAATCTGAAATGAGTCTGGAGTGCAGGTCAGCTGGGCTCCCTCCTCACTGGCTGTATACCCACTCCATTCCCTGGTCTTCCACCTCACATACTGAGCAGCATTCCAGTTATCTGCTGGAACAAGAGCCCTTTCCGGAATACCAGACCACCTGCAGGCATCCTGACAATACACAGGCATGGAGAACACTCTTTCTTCAGGGTTTGAGCTCTGCCCTGGCCACTGACTACAACATGAAGATTTACCTAATACCCCACTCTATCAAACAGCATTCGATATAAACACTTATCTGTGTCAATCCTAAGTTCGCCATGAACATTCAACAATAATAATAATAATAGCAACAGCACCTACTATTTATTAAACTTACTTTCACTAAATTATTTCAAAATTTTTAGGATAATATTAATAGAGCAGTTGTTCTTTTTCCCCACTTTGCATCAGAGGAAATTGAAGGTTTGAGGTGTAAAATACATTGCACCAAGGTTAAAAAAAAAACAAAAACCTGTTGTCATTGAGTTGATTCCAACTCATAGTGACCCTACAGGACAGTGTAGAACTGCCCCATAGGGTTTCCAAGGAGCAGCTGCTGGATTCGAACTGCTGACTCTTTGGTTAGCAGCCAACCTCTTAACCACTGCACCACCAGGGCTCCAAGGTTACACAGCTACAAATGACACAGTTGGAACTCAAATCCTTATCCGTAGAAATTCAAAGCCCAAGCAAAATCTTTCCACTATACCGTTTTACCTTGAAACTATAACTCTGATTACTGATCATCCTTTAGTCGTAGGCTCTTCCTCTTCCTTATCTGCCTGCACAGTGGAGATTATAGTTTACCTGACAGATATACTTGAGTTTTGATAAGTATGGAGCTGACAATGAGTTAATCAAAATATATTTAGTTAATACCAATGAACAGACAATGGGTTGGGCACTAGATTACATGTACTACTTACATGTCCACATATGCCTGAAAAGACAAATGTATAACCAAGACTTTGGTTACTGTAATCACATTTTGCAGAGTGATGCCTCTTTGACTCATGTGCTTCTTATTTAAAAGTCTTCATTGCTCTTTGTGATGTACCAGCTTGTAAATGGCCATCACCTTCATCTTTCTCTATCTTTGTCTTCTCCAGCATAATGTTTGTTCTTTCTTTAATTTAACAAATATTTATTGAGCCCCCCCGATGTGTCAGGTGCTCTTCTAGATACCTGGAATACATCAGAGAACAAAACAAGCAAATATCTCTGTGCATATGGAAATTATATTCTAGCAGGAGAGACAGAAAATAACAAGTAGACATAATAAATTAGTAAAAATATAGTGTGAGAAATTATGATAAGGACTATGGGGGAAATTATAATAAAGACTATGGGGGGAAACATAAGGGAGATCAACAGTATAAGAGGAGGAGGTCAAGGTAAGCCTCTTTGAGAAGGTCCCATTTGAGCAAAGATATGAAGAGATGACACAGAGGGAACAGCCTGTGCAAAGACCTTGAGGTAGAAGCAGTCCTGGCATGTCTATAGAACAGCAAGGAGGCCAGCATGGCAAGAGCCAAGAAAGCAGGAGAGAAGTCAGAGAGTTAACAAGACAGCCATATCATGAAGGACTTACAGGTCATTGTAAAGGTTTTTGTTTTTACACTGAGTAAAATGGGAAGCTATCACATAATTCTGAACAGAGGAGTGAAATGAAGAGTCACATTTTTAAGGGATCACCCTAGCTGCTGTGTAGAGGGCAGAATGTAGGGGATTAAGGATAGAGCAGGGAGGCCAGTCAGGAAGCTACTGCAATAATTCAGGCAAGAGGCGTTTGATGACTTGGACCAGAGGGATGGTGGTGGAGGTGGGGAGACATGGTTGGATTCTGGATGTATTTTAAAAGTAAAATAAGCCTCATTTACAAACTCAGCCCTGCCTCAGCTCTTGAGGCAAGGGACAAAAGGTACATCAACAGTACAATACAGGGTGCTTGAAATAATATCTAACTTATTATTTCAAGCACACTGTATTATCTGCCAAGCACACTGTTTATAAATAACTATTCCTGTCTTAACAAAAAATTAAGCTTAGAAACATGAAATGACTTGCCCAAAGTCACAGTTAATAAGCAGGAGAGCTTGGCATTTGAGCCCAGTCTGGCCCTGAAACCCTCACACATAACCACACTGCCATATAGCCTTGCTGGTTAAGGCAGACTTCGTAGGCTTAATATCTGATGATTCAGCAACAAATTGAGCTGATGCACTGAGGGTGAACTCCTGGACTGCAGCAGTCCCTAAGTCACCATCACATAACTTCGTTTCCAAAAATGAGTGCACTGAGGCAGAAAAACCATAATAAAGCAGTGACAACTAGTGAGCTTGATTCTGAAATGAATGAATCTCTGGGTACAAGGTGATTCTGTACTGGAATGACCACTAGCTAGAAACATGGCAGTTATACACACTTCCCTGTGTTCTTAAACGGTGTGTGGAACATGACTTAACACTTTCTTAATGAACAGACACAACATTATGAACACTCACTAGGGCACTGAGTTCTGAGAAGTAGAGCTGGTTCTGCCATTTAGCTTTAGGGGAGGTTCTGGTACAATTTTTTTAAAAGAGTACACTGAAGTTTAAGATGAGAAGAAGAGATTAAGTAGCTGGCAGAACATGAGGAGTGTTTCTGCAGCTTAGCCTCAGGAGAGATGAAGAGAGCTGATTCGGAATACAGTGGGGCCTTTGGGATTGCCTTTCTGCCTCTGAGGAGGAGGGCATGGAAATGAAAAAGAGCTGACAGAATGTTGTCAGAGGTGCTGATACTCTAGACCAGCGTTTTTTTTTTTTTTTCTCATTCAAAAATTTATACACAAATTGTCTTGTGACATTAGTTGCAATCCCCGCAATGTGTCAGCACTCTCCCCGTTTCCCTTTCCACCCATGGTTCCCTGTGTCCCTTCGTCCAGTTTTCCTGTGCCCTTCTGCCTTCTCATCTTTGCTTTTGGGCAGGTGTTGCCCACTTGGTCTCGTATACTTGACTGAACTAACAAGCATGTTTCTCACATGTGTTACTGTTTGTTTTATAGGCCTGTCTAACGGAGCCCTGGTAGCACAGTGGTTAAGATCTGGCTGCTAACCAAAAGGTTGGCAGTTTGGATCTACTAGCCACTCCCTGGAAACCCTATGGGGCAGTTCTACTCTGTCCAATAGGGTTGTTATGAGTTGGAATCGACTCAACAGCAACAGGTTTGGTTTTTGGTTTTGAATCTTTGGCTGAAAGGTAGACTTCGGGAGTGGTTTCAGTTCTGAGTTAGCAAGGTGTCCAGGGGTCATAGTCTCGGGGGTTCCTCCAGTCATTGTCAGACCAGTAAATCTGGTCTTTTTTTGTGAATTTGAATTTTGTTCTACATTCTTCTCCCGCTCCTCTACTGGGGTCCCTGTCAGAGTGGTTGGTGGTGGCAGCCAGGCACCATCTAGCTCTTCTGGGCTCGGGCTGGTGGATGCTGTCATTCATGTGTTCCATTAGTCTTTCAGACTAATATTTTCCTTGTGTCTTTGGTTTTCTTCATTCTCCTTTGCTCCAAATGGGATGGGACCAACAGATGTATCTTAGATAGCCACTCACGAGCTTTTAAGACCCCAGGCGCTACTCACCAAAGTAGGATGTAGAACATTTTCTTTATGAACTATGTCATGCCAGTTGACCTAGATGTACCCCGAGACCATGGCCCCCAGCGCTCAGCCCCAGGAACTCATAAACTGGCATTTTCCTACGAGAACGCAAAGCCATAAGAGAGGTTGGAAAAACACAAGGAGGCCTCCCCTGCTCTAAGCTAAGGTTGTGCTTGTGTGTTTCCTAGCTTTCCTATCATAAACATCCAAAATACAGTATGTCTGCAATGTTGAAGGCTGACAGGAAAGAGAACCTGCACAATGCACAATGCAGATGATATCGTGGTGATCATCTTGCTGGAGGGAGGACAGCAAGACTCAGGTCTTAGTGGGAAAGAAACTGGAGTGAAGCCCACACAGGCACTGTCATTACTTTATGTTTGGGGTTTGACAGCCTGTAAGACCAGAGAAGTATCTGAGTTTGAACCAGAGGAGTTTAACTCTGTTAAAATAGTGTTCCAGTCTGCCAACTAACCTCTCATATTGGATATTTTTAAAAGGATTTTTAAAAATTCAATCATGTTCATTTCACTGGTGTGGTAAGCAGATTTCTGAGACAGCTACCAAGATTCTCACCCCCTGATACATGCATACCTTATCCCAGTTATTCAGTCAAACACTCATCTAGGTTCTGCTCAAAGGATTTTTATAAATGTAATTAAGGTTCCAAATCAGTTGACCTTAAAACAGGGAGATTATCCTCAGTGGGCCTGACCTAATCAGGTGATCTCCTAAAAAAGACTGGTCTCCTCTTGGCAAAAGAGATTTGAAGTGTGAGGGAGATTCATCATGACAGAGATTCTCCGTTGCTCACTTTGAAGATGCAAGGGGCCTTGTGGCAAGTAATGTGGATGACCTCTAGGAGATGAGAGCAAGTCTCCAGCTGACAGCCAGTAAGGAAATAGGACCTTAGTCCTACAGCTAGAAGCAACTGAATTAGCCAACAATCTGAATGAGCAGATTCTTCCCCAGAGCCTCCAGAAAGTAACACAGCCCAGCCAACACCCAGATTTCAACCTGTGAGACCCAGAACGAAGAACACAGCCACGCCATGCCCAGACTACCAACCTGTCTGTGAGCTAATAAGTGAGTGTTATTTTGAGCCACTAGCTCTGTGGTAATTTGTTATGCAGCAGCAGAAAACTAATACAATTGCTAAAAGCGTATTCAGTAAAATAAATCACTAGTAGTACTGTCTGAATAAAATATGAGTAATTCTTTGAGAGAAACTTTTCTTCACCTGAAAACTTTCCTTCGTTTTTATCATATGTCAGAAGTTCACACTTGGTATTTTGGGATTTTTGAAAGCATGCCATGTCTTTCTTACTAATGTTGCTGGTAGGTGGAAATCACAAGAGCTAAATTTCACTATGAATTTAAGTCAAAATCAACTAGCAAAGAAAGAAATTCCAAAAATGATTTTAGTAAATATGTTTTAGGTAATATGAAACCATTTGTGAATAAATTAGTTAACTTCTCAATAGTTTATCTTTAATTGGTCCCTCTTATTTAAACTATCGCTCCATCTTTCTTCTTTCCTACTGAAAGCCGTTTATGCCATTTAAGCTTTAAAAAATAATTATTAAATCACATATCAACAATCTTTATATTTCTAGATATAATCCATTCATGACAATTACCTAGAAATGAAATCTTTTAAAAAGGCTCTGTAGAACTCAAAGGAAAGCGGGTATATAAAAATATAACATTAGAGTTCATAAACATAAAAGAAATTATAACATCTGATTAGAGAAATTCAGTCAGCATCAAGAGCTTTTTCAAATTATAAATAATCATTTAAATTCTAAAATTTTGGCTTTCAAAGAACAAATAGATAAAACAATGTGGACATACTGAAAATATTCTTCAATATACTCAATAAGTTTTTACTAATAGGAATTTAAGAATGGTGAACGGGAAAAAAAGTCTCTTTTCTTCATATTTAATAAAAAACTAAATGTACTGTATTTATTGAATAAAATTATTGATAGTTCTGACTAAATTAATAAAATCAAAGTAAACAAATGCATCTGTTACTCAGAAATAATCACCAAGGTCTCCTTCTCTCATGATTCTGTCTTATTGCTCAGAGGAGATCAACAAGGAGAAGAGAACATTTGTAATATTATAATTACAGGTAGCTATAGTGGCCTGTGGTAGTGAGTTAGCGCAAGTAAGAGAACTCCCAACTCAACCATTCTCAAGCAAATAGGATATTTATTGTTTCTTTCATAGTGGAAAATTCAGGCAGACACCTGGCTTCAGATTTCACATCAAGAGAATTCTAACTAGGTTTCTAGGATCTACTTTTTCTCAATCTCTCAATTTGTCCTGTTGTCTTTGGCTCCATTCTCAAGGATGGAAAGAATGGCTGCAGCCTCTACAGCACTAGATATTTTAAAGTTCAAGTCCTGCAGGGAAGAAAATATCTGCAGCCCTGATTTTGAAGGGACAAAAAACCCCATTGCTGTGGAGTCTACTCCAACTCATAGCAACCCCCTAGGGTTTCCAGTGCTGTGAATCTCTTCCCTTTAACCACCGCACCACCAGTGCTCCTTGCAGCACTGAGAGCAAACATAATTCCAAGATGAGATTTGTTGGATCGGATTTGCCCAACTTGGGTCATGTCTCTATTCCGGAAGCAATTCTTGTCAGCAGGAGAATACAGTGCACTGATAGGCTTAAGCTTGAGTCCTGTGCTACAAACTATGAGTTGAGAGTGAAGGATACAAAAGAATAACAGAAACACCACAAGACCTATAAAACAAAGCTTACTTGAATTTACTTTCAAGGCAAGGGAGCACCCCCTTAATCAATAAACCAATTTCAAATCATTTCCTCAAGCTGAAAGATGAAGGACTAGATAAGGTAAAAGCAGGAGTTGACTACAGTTTCTCAGAGATTCATGGTATTAAATTCTGATTAGTTCATTTGAAGACTGGAAATCCCTCCTTTTGTTTGGTCATTACTTTGGTTTATGTCACAAAAGCACAGAACTTTTAGAAGAGGTTGAGGTGGGTTTAATAGGGCCCTACCTGCTTTGAAGGAAACCCTGGTGACCTAGTGGCTAGGAACTACAACCTCTAACCAAAAGGTCGGCAGTTCGAATCCACCAGGCGCTCCTTGGGAACTCTTTGGGGCAGTTCTACTCTGTCCTATAGGGTCACTATGAGTCAGAACCGACTCAGTGGTAACGGGTTTGGGTTTTGGGTTTATCTGCTTTGGGGAGCCCTGGTGGCACAGTGGTTAAGAGCTCAGCTGCTAACCAAAAGGTTGGCAGTTCAAATCCACCAGGTGCTTCTTGGAAACCCTATGGGGCACTTCTACTCTGTCCTATAGGGTCATTATGAGTTGTAATTGACTCCATGGCAACAGGTTTTGTTTTGTTTTTTTAATCTGCTTTGGGTCACGAGGGGGGTCCTTGCATATGCAAATATTTGGGATTTGACAAAGTTCTTTAATAGGAAAACGTGTATAACCAAACAAAAATCAGCAGCTACTGATGGAACAAAACCAAAAACACAAACCCGTTGTGGTCAAGTCCATTCTAACTCATAGGGACAAGAGAGTATAAATGATAAAGAGAAAAAAAATAAGTGTTCCCTATAAGAGACACAGATTTATTTTTTCTGGCTATCCAATGCATCTTCCCTTTCTGATTTCATTCCTCACCAATGATCCCACCCTGGCTTTAGGAAAAGACCTGAGACCCAGCCTAGATGACAATATCGCCATGAGTCCCTCCCCCACGCCCACACACAAACACACACTGGTTTGTCAAACAGAGCCAATCAAGCCCTTTCCTGGGATTCATATATGAAAAGTAGGAGAGAAAAATTTCTACTGAGTCTGTTAAGCTGGAAGAATGAGAACCTGGGGCTGTGGGTAGCCCTTGCAAACAGCATATTTTAAAAATGAAGTTACACAAAGACAAGCCAAAAGGAAAGATGGATGGAGGGAGAGTTTTACTGACATTGAGTCTCCAGTTCTGACCCTTGAGGCCCTAATTTCTAAAGCCATTTTGCCAATCTATAAGCTTCTCCAGGGCCCTAGGTGTCACAAACGGTTTGTGCTCGGCTATTAACCTAAAGGTTTTCAGTTTGAACCGGCTCAGTGGCGGCACAGAAGAAAGTCCCTGCAATCTGCTTCCATAAAGATTACAACCAAGAAAACCCTATGGAGCTCAGTTCTACCCAAGAACACAAAGGGTGTCCATGAGTCAGAATCGACCCAATGGCAATGGGTAAGTAGTTAGTATAAGCTTTTCCAACATCATATTCAGCTAAATGTCAATAAATTAATTTTTTGCTTCATCTGATTTGGGTTTATAGTGTGTGTAACTGGGAAAAAAAAATCTTCACTAATAATTTTTTAAATGACTTTTAAAGGTAGAATAACTTAATCAAAATAAGAAAGAGGAGAAATGAAAATACCCTCACCCCAAACTGGGAAGCTAGCTTGTCCTGCGGTGCTGGAACAGCTGAATAAGCAATTCCTTGTTGTATCCTGCAGCTCAGACCATGAGCCCATAACTGTGATAGAAAAATGTCCCCATACTGGTGTTGACTACTTAAAGCCTTTATCAAGGCCTTTGCAAGAACGAAAGAAGCTATCCCGCATTTAAGCAAAAAGGGAACAGCAGGCGGCTTTGGTAAGCAATAACAAAAGTATGAGTTTGTCCCAAAACGCTCAGGAATAAAAAGCATTTATTTGTTTTAAACTATTTAGATCTTGCTTTGAACCACTCTCTTGTCCGTGTGGAGAGAAACTGAATGCAAGTCATGATTCAGAGGGTCTAGCCACTTCCATGAGGTTATACAAAACACCAGGAGACCGACAGGGTACCTAGAAAACAGGGAAGAAGTATGTCCATATTGTCTCATAGTAGTCACTTTCATTTGCCATCACTCCTCTGCTATAAGATGATGCTATGTTGGGTACTAATGATCCAGGTTGGCTAAGGTGGGACAAGGTATTCTATGGATGTCAAGAACCATACAACTTCCCTCAAAGTCTCAGTGTTTAGCACCTGCCTTCAGGGACATAAGCCTTCTCTATTCTGGAGAGAGGCATGGATCTCAGCCAATCGGGAAAACCCTCCAAACAAGTCCCTTCCCAAACTGAGAAATTACTCTCTTTCAGGTACCACCCTCTTACCTTCTGCTCATTTATGGACTTCCTCCTCTTAAACAAAGCTTTCTAGGTGACTTAACTTCAAAATACCCCCAAATCAGTGTTTTAGGTCCTGAAACACAAAAGCTTTTTACAATGCCCTAAGGCAAAGGAGAACAGACTGCAGTATCCATACTTTCCTTTGGGAATAGGGAAGGTAAAAGCAATTCTCATTCTTTTAAATTTCCTATAGCAGCAAAAATAAAATACAAATGAAATTAACTACATATAAACTTAGATAATTTATATCTAAATACGATTATCATCAAGATAAACTATTCTCTCACAGAGAAGCCAGTTCCTCCTCTGTCTGGCAATACAATACAGCTGAGATACAAGTAATCATATGCCTCGAGGAAATGCAAAACTGGAATTCTCTGTCCCAAATATTAGTTGAGCAATGGCTGGGAGGCAGGAAAAAAACAGAAGATAAGACTGTGGTCTTAGAAGAGCTAGGGAAAATGGGGAATCCGAATTCCTCAGGATGCGGGCAGCGGTGGTTCAGTGTTAGAATTCTCACCTGCCATGCAGGAGACTCTGGTTGATTCTGGACTAATGCACCTCATGTGCATCTGCCACCTGTCTGTCAGTGATGACTTGCGTGTTGCTATGATGCTTGCTGAACAGGTTTCACTGAAGCTTCCAGACTAAGAGGGACTAGGAAGAAAGGCTGAGTGATCTACTTCTAAAAATCAGCCAGTGAAAACCCTATGGTCACAATGGTTCAATCTGCAACTGATCACAGGAACGGTGCAGGACGGGCAGCATTTCCTTCCGTTGTGCCTGTGATGGCCACGAATCAGGTGCCAACTTGAAAGCAATTAACAACAACAACAATCCCCCAGGATCTTCTCAAACACCTGTTTTCTGTAAGCCCCCTATTTAACAGAGGAATTAATTCTCCTAGAGGCATTCTCTGAGATGGGGGGAGATTACAGAATCTATGTCTCCTCCTTGCTATTGATTTAGAGGCAGGGACAAAATCAAAGGAAATTAATCAGAGGCCTGGAGCTCTGGGGAGAGGTCTGAGTCCTGCTGCTAAGAGATAAAACTTGAAGGGCAGAGTCCAGATTCTGGGATCACAGCTCAATAAGTTTATAGTATTTGTTACAAGCTAATGAGACTCCTCAGAATCTAACCCACCAGCAGCATGCTAGGATGATAAAGGAGTTTAACTGCCAGAGGAAAACCCAAACCTGGCCAGGAAGGTCCTGTTATTGCTGAATCCCTAAAGCAATTCCCAAACACCTATAAACTTGCCAACAGAAAGTACTCGGGTAATGCAGTGAAGCCCTGATGTAATTAGACGGGGCTCTCAACTGCAAATGACAGGATATTGCTGAAGCAACAAAAGGGTCACTTAGCTGAAAAATACAGAGGTAACACTGGCTTCAGGCACAGCTAGATGAAGGGCATAAATGCTGTTACCTGGGCTCCGTCTCTCAGCCTCTCTCCATGTAGCAGGCATGCGGTCCACAGCACCCCAAGATTCACCACCTACCAGAGTAACATCTCCAGCGGTAAGAACATCTTTTCCACTGACAGAGGAGTTCCCGGGAAGAATCTGGCAGCCCTGACTTAAAGTCACATGTCCATCTCTTTAGCTGGGGTGGAGGGGAGTAGGCATAAGGTGTGTAGTTATACCCAAAACACACGGAATTTGTTTCTTTCTAGCAAAGTCAGGTTCTGTGATCAAAAGGGGACCATATGCTGAGAAACAAAATAAATAGATGTCTTTATACCTCTGAGGAGTTCCTGGGTGGTGCAAATGGTTAAGGCACCCGACTGCTAACCCAAAGGCTTGCGGTTCAAGTCCACCCAGAGACCCCTTGGAAGACAGGACTGGCGTTCTACTTCTGAAAAACCAGCTACTGAAAACCTTAGGGAGCACAGTCCTACTCTGACACATACGGGGTTGCCATGAGTTGGAATCTATGGCAACTGGTAATAACTCAGAAAACGAATCCTCACCTATGCCACTCTCAGGCACAACCATTAATGCCGATGGCCCAAGGAGATGTTCCTAGCAAGGGGAACTTGAAAATTCAGTCCAACCCACAGAAGAAATCAGCCCACTACCAGAGCAGGAAGTCCTCTGACGTACCTATCTAGCAGATGTAGCACATCTTATAGGAGAATAACTTCACTGTATTCTTTCCTTTCTATAAAATAGGGATTTTTTTTACTGGAGTTAAAGGTGGCTGAGGACAAATTCCACAATATCATGTAGTAAGGATGTAGGGAACTGGATTTGTTGGGAAAATGTACAAGTTGAGGATTAGAATTAAGAGGCATATAGTCCACATTCTCTTATTATCACAAAGAGAGTTCTGCAGAAGTCAGCGTGCTGCTGGGCTCACCACAGGTCTCTGTCCCCCAAGGGAGGATGCTGATTCTCTACTGTCTTATAATGAAATCATGGTAAGTTTTTGGTATGGTGTATAAATAGAAAGGACTTGGGCACATAATAGTCTGAGTATAAATGCCAGCACTGCTGGGAGTTGTCTGAGAATGCCAGCTGTCAGCCCCTGATAACTTGTAAGTAGTGGGATGTGGCTCCTGTTGGAAGGGGGTCCCTGTTATGTGGATAATTGAGTTCAGGCACAGCCTTTCCTTCTGGGAAGGGGGAGCCTCGGGACCCATGTTGTCAAGAGACTTGGGCTTTTGTCTCCCCACAGTATCCCATTTTTCCCTCCAAAATTAGTCTCGAGTTTGTCATTTAGCCTTCAACTGCAGGATCAAGAAGAGCCACATCCAAGCCGGACCGGAGATGCTGGGCTTGGAGCAGGGTACAGAAACAGGAGATCACTTTAGGTTGTCTTCCTTTAGAGAGTGTTTAAGTGCGGGCTTTTGCAGTTGTTCTTGGTGTTGAATACGGGATACTTTGTAATGTGATTTTAGACATTCCTGGAACATGAGTATGAAATTAAGGTTTGCTTTGAGAGGTGGGGATCAGTAGTAGCTGGACAGCCAAGGCATGGCAAGTTGTGAGCAGTGGTAGCTGTTGTTTTTGGCTGTCCCACAGGGTTCCAGTGGGGTTCCCTCCACTTCATCTTCCTTCTCCTAGTAAGAGGCCCAAGAAGGCCTGGCTATTCATTTTCCTCTTTTCTGTAGATACAGTGACTGAGTGGTTCAGAAGGTGACATGTAGCCTAAGAAGCTTCAATCAGAATCATTCCCTAAAATTGATTGCCTGTAAAATGTATCCTATTACATCTCTATAATAAATGTACAGTAACTTCCCACTAGAATTAAATCTAAACTCCTTACCATGGCCTATGAGAACCTGTAAAATCTTGCCCCTGCTTACACTTATTTCCTCATTTCTTCACATGCCACCACTATGTCAGTATACGACAATCACCCTGGTTTTCTCTTAGTTCCTATAACATGTTGATCGCTTTCCAACTTCAAGGCTGCTTTCTTTGCCTAGAATTCTCTTCCTCTGGACTCTTCATATGCTGATTCCTACTTTTTTTTTTGGTAATTTTTTTAAAATAGAATTTCAAACTTACAGAAAACTAATGAGAAAAGTAAAAGGAGTGGCTGGTGGATTGGAACTGCCAACCTTTTGGTTAGCAACCATAGCTCTTAACCACCGCACCACCAAGTCTCCATATATATAAAGTCTATGAATGAGAGTTGAGCACTAAGATGATAATAACAGAAGCTGGCTTCTGTCTGCCTGTCCACAACCTGCTCCAGAAACCAATGCCTTTTCTCTCTGCAACTAGTAACTGAGCCTTTCTGCTAAGTAGTCTTCTCTTGAACTTAGCTCAGAAACCCTGTTCACGTATATGACAGGATTCTTAACCCTAAATCATTTTATAAAAGGTTCTTAGAAGAATACTTTAAAAAAAAATTTCACATTTTTTTCTTTTTATTACCAAAATAATAAACACATTGCAAAAAAAATTAGAAAGTATATCTATGCAAAAAAGAAAAAGCATTATCATTAAATTCACCTAAATGTAATATAAGCATCTTATTACAAATTCTTCCTCCTATTGTTTTAGGGGATATATGTATTCCTTCAACATAAGAATTACACACCCTTTATGACCCATTTTCTCATGATAAAATAATTTTTTCTACACTAGTAAACAGATATCCATGATTCTTTCCATAGGATACATTTCTGTTATGCAAGTTTTTAATTAAAAAAATACATAGTGCTAATATGCCTTCAAGAGAGTTTCATCCAATTTACCTTCCTTTCATTTCAGTACCTTGACAATAAAAAATATTACCTAATTTTTAATCTTTTATAATTTGGTAGGTAAAAACATGGAACCTCACTCTTCAATTTTATACCATTTCATATATTTCATATACTGTCCTATCTTTGATTACTTGCAAAGTTGAACTTTTTTGTGCTAAAGGTCAATTGTCTGACTTATTTTATAAACTGCCTAGTGATGTCTTTTGTCCATTTTTCTTTCCTCTTTGATATTTTTCCAAATTAAAGATAACCTTCCTGTTTTTCACATATTTGTCATTTTCTTATAGATTTTATATGAGATATTAAAAATAGATTGGCTTCCTAAATATGTTGCAATTTTCTCCATTTATTTTTCTTTCAAAAAAGCTCACAGTTTTTGTTATTGTTTAATATATTTATTGTCCTAACCAATATTAATAATTACATTTAAAAAAAGAAAAAAGTCAACCAAACTTTGCTTACTGGTTTCTATCTTTGAAATCACACTTAGAAGAGTATAATTTCCTAAGATTATGTAATTATTCATTTATTTTCTTCTAGTAACTTTATTATTTAATTTTTTAATAATTGAAACTTGGATCCATCTGGAAATTAGATGATGCATTGAATGGGTAACGATTCTAATTTTTTTTTAATGTTGGGCCAGTTGTTACAGAACCATTTTTTTTCCTAATCCATTCTTTCCTCAATGATTTGGAATACTGCTCTCATCACCTATGAAATTCTCATATAGACTTGTTCTGTTTCTAGATATTCTAGTCTCACTGATCTGCCTCTTTCTTCCTCTGCCAACATCAGGCAATTTTAATTTTAATTCTATAGTTTGACTTTACCTAATTCTTTTCTCTTTTTTTCAGAAAAAAAAACCTCTCTTTTTTTAAATATTTAGTTATTAAAATTAACTTTCAAGCCATTTTGGGAAGTTGGGATTTCAATGGGAATTGCATAGATTTATAGATTAATCTGAGGAGAATTTATTTCTTTACAATATTAAGATTTTGTACCCCAAAGTATCTACTTAATCAACTTCCCTTTTTGCTTCTCTGCATATATTGTAGAGTTTTTCAAGAAAGACTTGAACATTTTTGTCAGATTTATTCCTAAATATTTTATAATGTATTATAAATGGAAGCTCTTTATTCGTTGTATTGGAAAACATAATACTGACTAATGTTTGTTTATAGACTTTTTGTGTTTGTCTTGCATCAAGCCACTTCACTGATTTGCCTTTTTCATTCTAATAGATTTTTAGTTGCTCCTCTTAAGATTGCTAGCCATAACATCTACAAACAATGCTGATTTTACTCTTTTCAAGTTTTATACTTTATTCTTCTTGCCATGGCTACAACTTCCAGGAAAATGTCGAATTTGTGCTAATAGAAGTCACTTTTTTTTTTTTCATTTTCCTGATTTTAATAAAACATCTCCATCCTTTTACTATTATATGGGATTGCCATTGTTTGTTATTAAGAGGTGTGGTATTTATCTGTTTAACTAAGAATTTTTCAACAGAATGTATACTGATTTCATTAAGTACCCATTATTGCTTATTTAAAATATATAAATACCATTGATATGTTATATTTTTATTTTAGTGGACTAAAAATTATTTATAAGAGCCTTCATAATTCTATAAAGAGGCAAGACCCTGGTCCTCGTGTCTTATTTTCCACATACGCTATTTGGCTCTCCAGTTACATATTCTCCTACACAATGGTGTTCAAGAATCCTAAACCCTGACACGGAAAAAAAGACTATTGTGCACTAAAATACAATTACTCAGGTTAATGAAGTGGTACTATGGGTATTTTCTTCTCTAGTTTCTGAATGTTTTTCATTTTATTTTTATATTTAAAATTCCACCCAAAATATGAATGAGAAAAGATTAAAAACTCCCTTTCTAATAATTTCAGTACTGTACTCCTCACTATCTCGGTATCTGACATTTCACATTTAGAACAATAGTGAAAAAATATGCTATCCGACTACTTTGCACATGAACGAGGTGGCTAGCAGGGCCACAAGGCTGCGGATTATCCCCTCCCTGGAAGAGGATCTCTGGGTGGCCTCCGGGAAGCTGGGCTGGGCTGCCGGCGCCCTTGGCTCCCTCCTGCCTGCCGGGGGCGCCGCTTCCAGCTACCACGCGGGGCCGACCTCCTCCGTGGCCACCGCCTCTGGGTGGAGGAGCAGGCAGCAACAGCGCGTTCTGGGTTCCCAGCTCCTATGCGGCCTGAGGCCCTACACCCCAAAACTGCTGTGGGGTGGGAAGGGAAGAAAGAAAGAGGCATTGCAAACGGTGTTTGGAAGAAATGCGTGCTAGTTTAATGACATCCCAAAATGAGCTGACCTGGGCCTGAAGCCTCCACCTTGGTGGGGCCAGATGCGCCGCCAGGCGCGGAGGACAGAGCAAGCTCCCATACTGTGACTGTGAACAGGGCTTGCAGGGGTGCGAGTAGAGCCCTGGAGGCGGCTCCTGGAGGGACGCTCTGACCCAATACAGGATGAAGGTGAAGTGGTTAAGCTGTGGGCCCTCCAGTCACACAGCCCGGCTTCATCCAGCTTTGTCTCCACCAAGCCTCCTTCTGCGCAAAGGTATAATAATCCATAACTGGACTCAACACAGTGATGAGCGTATCAGGAAATCTTAGCAGTTATGATTTCTATGATCATAAAAAATCCTCCACTTTTGCATAACAACCCAGTCTTTGGAACTTGACCGTGTCAATAAGTGAGGAGTGGGTGTATATTATGTGTAGTTGTATGCATTTACATTCTCTAGGATATTTCTGTCTGTTAGTTACCCCAATTGGACTATGAGGACCTTGGATTTTTCCCTGAATATTCTATTTGTATACTTTCTGTGCACCTAGTACAGTTTCATGAAAATTGTTAAGCAGCCAGTAAATTCTTCCTTAATTAACAGTTACCAGATAAATTGAAATAATGAGGCAGAAGAGGGAAAGGGAAAAACTACAAAATTTGAAGTGGCATTTCAAAATAAAATATGTTACCTTGTTGTTTAATATGGTTCTTGTGTATATCTATTTTCTCAACTAGACTATTAACATCTAATAGATAGAGACTATATGTCATATTCTCTACATTAATGCTGCTGTTGTTATTGTTATGCCATAGAGTTGGTTCCGACTCATAGCAACCCTACATACAGAGTAGAACTGCCCCATAGGTTTTCCAAGGAGCAGCTGGTAGATTTGAACTGTCGACCTTTTGGTTAGCAGCCGAGCTCTTAACCACTACGCCACCAGGGCTCCTTAATGTTGCTAGTTACACAGTTTTTGGCACATCAGAGCCACTTCAATGAACACTTACTAAACCCTGGATTGATTAAAAATAAAACCTCACATGCTGAAAAGCCAAATCAACAATAAAAATGTCACATAATATATTATTTAGCTTGCATTTTTATGGCCTTTATTACATAGTATAGGTAGCCAGAAGGGTCCCAGTCAGGAGAAGGGACTATTGCAAAGTAAGCATTATTTTTGGTAGTGGTGTAAGTGGTAATGGGGAAACCCTGCTGGCATAATGGTTAAGAGTCTGCTGCTAACCAAAAGGTCAGCAGTTTGAACCCACCAGGTGCTCCTTGGAAACGGTTGGGGCAGTTCTGCTCTGTCCTATAGGGTTGCTATGAGTTGGCATTGACTCGATGGAAACAGGTTTGGTTTTGGTTTTGGAAGTGGTAGTGGTCCTTGCTTTTTATTGTATTGTAAAATGCAAATGTTTGTCAGTTAAAAAAAATAAATAAATGAAACCTCTAGGCAATAAGCTAAAGAAAAGCTAGATATAAATGTGGAATCACCTCTTGGTTCTTGCTCTGAGTGTAGCAAAGGTAAGGTGAATGCTGAACGGCCAATAGTTAAATGATCAGCATCAGCTTCTTTCTAACCTAGCACTTGCATTAAAGTCGTTTTAGTTTTCATGAAGAATGTAATGGACTGACGGAATTCTAGATTCGATTTTCTGT
Source organism: Trichechus manatus latirostris (assembly GCF_000243295.1). Taxonomy (NCBI): domain Eukaryota; kingdom Metazoa; phylum Chordata; class Mammalia; order Sirenia; family Trichechidae; genus Trichechus; species Trichechus manatus. Next base: position 1,278,591 of record NW_004444077.1, read on the forward strand.
GTTATTACTCTCCCCTGTACTCATGAACAATTGAGTTGGGTATATTTTTACCTAAAAATAAATTTAAAATGTTGGTTAAAAGGAGAGTCAATATTCTGAACCACCGCAAGGTGGAGGTGTTACTCCATTTAAAAAATGTCCTTTTTTTTTTTTAAAAAAGATGCTTGAAACTTGCTTCAGAGGCCATAACATGGGCTTTGTCAAAAATTAATATTTCAAGGGCATCTGTGTTTCCAAATTAAGTTAGAATCAAAACCATCTATACAACAAAATTGTGACAGAGATTTCTATTTAAAAATTTGACAGTGGAGTATAAGTTATGTGTCTTTCTGAGGGCTGTACACATTTGTCTCTTCTAAGCAGCTGTGCATGTTTTATTTTCTCTCTGTCACACTGTATGCCTCCCACGTGGTGTTTCTGTGTGTTACTGTAATTATCTCTCCCATTAAACTGTATCTAGTTCATGATTAAAAGGAGCCCTGGTGGCACAATGGTTAAAGTAGCTCGACTGCTTACTAACTGAAAGGTCGTCGGTTTGAACCCACCAGCCACTCTTCGCTCTTCAGGAGAAAAGGCCTGGCAACCTGCTCTCCTACACATTTCAGCCTAGGAAATCCTATGGGACAGTTCTACTCTGTCTATAGGGTCATTATGAGTCAGAATTGACTCAACAGCACACAACACGGCAGAAACATTTCATTATTGTAACCCCAACATCTAACATAGTGCCTAACACATAATGGCTATATGATAAATGTTTAAAATGGCTATATGATAAATGTTTACAGAATTAAGATTAAATGAATGTGTAGTTCTGTGTTTATTTGTCCTATAAACATGTCTGAATACCATCGTTTCTGTTCCTGTTCTTCCTTGTCTCTTCTATTTTTCCATTTAAAAAAAAAACAAAAACAAACAAAACTTAATACAGCAAAGGTATCTGGTAGTATGTAACCACATTCAAAAAATATTTCTTTCCTTTCTTTGACTCTTTCCTTTCCTTTGACTCTTTCCTTTCCTCCCTCTACCTCTCTCCCTGATACTAATGGTTTGATTTTTAAAATTAGTTGTTATTATTGAATTGAATTAGGAAGTAGGAAAACATTCTACATGCTTTATACGTTCCCTGATACGCAGAGAAAGTGAGAGAGAGAGAGAGAAATAGATTGATAGACTGATGGATCGCTTTGGATTTGTTTTCTAATTCTGCTGGATGCCTTGTACTTGACATAAGAGAGGTTCCCTATTCAATTGTTTTATGTGCTGCCTGCAAACTGAATTAAGTAGAACACGGAGTCAGTCAGAAATCACTTTTAGTAGGGAGAATTTTAATTAGTTTTCTCTGTGAAAATGTTTTACAAGAAGCTTGGTTGCCTACTGATCAGATTTATAGATTCTGGCCCAAAGTGGAATGAAATTGCCTAAATCCACTATTGAATTCATGAAATGATGAAATGTTTTCTTTTAAAAAAGTAATCATGTCATGGTTTTCAAAATTTAATACTTTCAAACGTCTATTATTCACAGTAGCTTTGTGACGTTAATTGGAGCTCCATTATAACAGAGAACTCAGAATCCGGTCCATTAAACCAGGTAGTTTAGCCATTGAGGTAATTTACTAACTATACATTAAGAGATTTATCCTAAGACCTTTTAATTACCTACAGGGTCCAAGATCCTATTGTTGGTTTTGTAAAACTCTAGTAAACATGAAGATGCAGCTCAAACCAGACCAGCAGCCACGAGTTGATTCCAACTCATAGCAACGCATGTGTGTTAGAGTAGAACTGTGCTCCATAGAGTTTTCAATGGATGATTTTTCAGAAGTAGATCTCCAGGTCTTTCCTCTGAGATGCCTCAGGGTGAACTCTAACCTTTGGTTAGCAACCAAGAGCATTCACTGGTTGCACTACCCAGGGGCTTTGAAGATGCTACTACCGACCCTAAATTCCTTGATGTGGATTAGGTCACATTTATCTTAACATATCCCATTCCACCTAGCTTTGCTTATACTTCTTAAATGTTTGTCAAATGAATGAATGAAAAAATTAATGGGTTGTACTGCAACACATTCCTTATTTCTTTCCATTGATTTCTGGTTTTCACCTTTAGCCTATAAATGAAGCACCTGGTATTATTTGTTATTCTTTCTCTTGGACTCTATTGAGCAAAAAGATGATTATAAGCCTCATATACTGAACCAAAAAACCAAACCCACTGCTGCTGGGTTGATGCCAACTCATAGCAACCCTACAGGACAGAGTAGAACTGTTCCATAGGGTTTCCAAGGAGCAGCTGGTAGATTCAAACTGCTGACCTTTTGGTTAGCAGCCAGGTTCTTAACCACTATGCAACCGAGGCTCATATACAAATTCTTAAATTCAGCTCTGGCTAAAAAAAAATGTAACAGGAACCAGAACCTGCAAACCTCAGTTAGCATTTTAATCAGAAAAATCAAACAAGTGGGAATCTATTGGCACAGATATTTTAAGAATATGTCATTCAACAAATCATTATATCTTGTTAGTTAGCCAGAGAGAGGGTTCATGAGTTACATAACAGTTGTCATAAATTTAAATCAATACTTATTTGTGCCATGTCACAATTTCAGTTTGTATCCAAGTCTGCTTCCTAAGAAATACAACAATTTCCTGTAATACTGAAATTGTTTGATACAATAATTTCAAAGACTGCTTTGTAAATCTGAGATTTAAAAAATGTTTTTTACAGGGAACTATATTTGCTAGAAAATATATTGTAGAAATCGATGATTATTGACCTAAATTGTAATCTATGTTGTTTTAAGAGGTTAATTTTATTTTAGTAACAATTCGTTTGCAATGACCTGAGACAGCTAAAATTAACTCCACAAATGTACAAAGGTTATGCAGGCTTTATTAAAATTAGAGAAATAGCTAAAAGACATTCCTAATTGCAATAATTAATTTTACAGATGAAAAGAAAGTAACTACAACAAATCTCAGTTGGCATAGATTGTTGACATACTGATCTGGAACTAAGGAAAGTGGTCTTACTTGGACATGTAGAGTTGAGATTCATCAAAATTCAGAATAGTAGTGTAATCCATACCTATGGATGAGACCACCCAGGGGTCATGTGACAAGGGAGAACTGCAGAGTAAAAGAACTAGATAGAATCCTAAGAAATACCTTCATTTCGATAGAAAGGCAGGGGAAGAAGAACATATGAAGCAACATCAGAAAGAATGGCCAGATCAGTGCTGCTGAAGTACTTACAAACTTCAACTACAACTTATTCCATCTCACTGTAACCACTTCACTTTGTTAGGTCTCAAAATTGAAAGACTATGAGCAAATGAGAATCAATCACAAAGCATACAGTTTATCTTATCTAGAAAGGCTATATGGCCATAGTTAATAACCCCAAAATGAAAAAAGCATAATACATTTCCTTTTCTAACAGCATTTTTGTATCACCTCTTACAAGCTGCTTAACCTTCAGCAAGTGCTTAGCTTCTCTATGTCTCAGTTTTCCTTTTCAGTAAAAAGGACTACTACTGTTCCTTGTACTACCTGGAGTCCCTGAGTGGTGCAAACAGTTAACGTGCTCAGCTGCTAATTAAAAGGTTGGAGTTTGAGTCTACTCAGAGGCACCTCAGAAGAAAGGCCTAGCAATCTACTGAAAAATCAGCCATCGAAAACCCTATGGATCAGTTCTTCTCTGACACACACGGAGTCACCATAAGTCAGGATTGACCTGGCAGCAACTGGTTTTGTTTTTTTTTTATACTACCTATATCATACAGGGTCACTATGAGTCAGAATCAACTTGATGGCAACGCGTTTGATTTTGTTTTTGTTTTGTTTTTTTATATCGTATAATGAGGAGCCCTGGTGGTGCAGTGATTAAAGCACTTGGCTGCTAACCACAAGGTCAGAGGTTTGAACCCACAAGCCACTTCATGGGAGAAAGAAGTGGCAGTCTGCTTCCATAAAGATTTATAGCCTTCTATTTTGTCCTATCGGGTTGCTATGAGCCAGAATCGACTCAATGGTAGTGGGTTTGTGTTTGGGTTATATCATATCATAGATTAGTTGTGAGGAACAAATGACATACTACATTAGTATCACTCAGAACAGTGACTTGTACATAGTAAATACTCATTAAATGATATCCATTACTGCTATTGTGGCATAGCTAATAGATCATTTTAAATATAACAGGAGAAGAAAAGGTCAATTCATTGTCCCAACTGCAGAAGCAGCCACAAATCCCTATGAAAATCAATATAAAATGGTCATTGAAAAAAGAGGCATATTATCTGTCCCATTAAGTCGGTTGCCTAATTCATATTGAACTTCTCTTGACTTTTTATATTCTTTAATGAGGTAGATTTTGATAGCAAAATACAGTTGTTTGAAATAAGAAGAATCAAAAGGTTTATATACCAATAAACCATCGTACCAATTGAAAAAACTAGATCCCTAATGTTTAGGACAGTATCTGATGTATAAATAAGCAAAAAGTAAATGATGAATGCATGAATGAAAGCTTCCTAAAGCATATTTACTGCTGTTTGGTAAATCAGTGCTCTCCCTATAGCCCTTCAATGGGAAAGAATCATGGAGTCTCAGAGTTGAAAAGGGCATCTCAGCTAACATCCTACACGATGATTGAATCCCATCTCTGAGAGTCTAGCCAGTTAGCTGTTCCATCTATTTTTTAGCTCTACTAGCGATGGGCCCTGGTGGCAAAGTGGTTAAGAGCTATGGCTGCTAACTAAATGGTTGGCAGTTCAAATCATCAGCCACTCCTTGGAAACCCTATGGGGTAGTTCTACTCTGTCTACTGGGTTGCTCTGGGTCGGAATCTACTCAATGGCAACAGGTTTGGTTTTCTGGTTTTTTAGTAATGGAAAACTCCATATTTCTGAGAGAAGTCCATTATACCAGGAGAGAATTTTAGTATAAAGTTAATCTTTTAATGAGCCACATATTAACTCCCTGGTATCAGCCAATGCACAGGGAAATAAACAAATAACAAAATACATTTATTGTATGTTACTAGGTGCTAAGCACAATATATAGCTGTCCACTACTAAATTCCAAGTACCTAGAGCAGTGTCTGGCATATACAGGGTCTTCAGTTACTATTCACTGAATGTTATATTTTTATTAATGCTGTCCAGTGCACTAATTATTGGTTGATATTAAACTATTCGTACCCTATTTTTACATTGGCTGCCACAAACCACATTCTTCCCCATCCTACATTGGAGTTTGTCAATTTGGAGAAAAAGATAGCACCAAATAGTCATCTCTAATATACTTTATTATGTTAGATGATGGAAATTATCACAGTCATTCTTGCCTGGATTTTTTTTTTAACCTATTAAGAGCTAGAGATTAGAAAAAGAGGTCCCAATCTGGCAAATATAGAATAAATTTCCCATGTGTCTACTTTGATTTTGAAGTTTTGTGCATTGCGCTTTAAAAAAAAATGTTTTTAACATTCTATGTTGCACAAACCAATAAGAAATATGTTGCATCTTTATAAAACTGAACTTCCTCTTTAGAATGCCTGCAGGGTTCTTTGTCAGCACAAATCAGGTGTAGCCTAATTATTATTATCATTGTTGTTTTAATTAGGCTAAATTCATATATTCCAGCTTTTTAGGCAAGGATAATGACAATAGCCTGATTACAAGCAACTAGGTCAAGCTACAGAATATATCATTAATGTTAAACAGTCACTCATGATGACTGTAAAAATAAAACACATTTAATAATGACCAGTGCGGGAGGCGTGCTCAACATGGTGGACTAGTTAGACGCTTCCTATATCCCTCTTACAACAAAGACCTGGAAAAACAAGTGATTTGATTCTATGTGAACATCTGGCAGCCCTGAACAAGGCAAGAAATCCATCTGACTCATACCGGAGAGGAAGACCGTTTGGAAGAGATGAGGAGCACTAGAGCTACGGTGGCGACACAGAAGAGACACAGCCACACCAGGCTGCGGTGAAGCAGGCAAACAGCTGTGCTGTGCGCACGCTCGAGAAG
>NW_004444077.1:1292624-1294365 GCF_000243295.1 Trichechus manatus latirostris
CTTGCTTTCAGTTGCCATGGAGCCCTCATACAACATTTCGGTGACAAGATTTTTCTTTATATGCCTTATACAACAAGAAGTGTCTTGTCAAACAAGAGTCTTTTATAAAAGATGGAATTCAGGCTTTTTCTTTCTTTTTTTTTCCCCCCTCACACATATACTGACAATTCTGTTACTTGTGTCAATTTATAATACAAGACAGATCTAGTCAGGGTCTTTCCTGTCTTCCTCATAATATATAGAGCTCAAACAGCAAAAGGCAGAGAACTGAGTCCCAGTCTACAGACAACAATAAGGTTGCTGTGAAGGCATATACTGCTAGATTGAGACAAAAGACATTACTGTACAAAAAAAGAGGATAGGAGAATTACTTGGCTGTTTAATACCATTTATTCTCTTAATCTCAGAATGGCAACAAATACCAATCATCTCTATTATCTTTTGCCATAGCTTGGTTGCTCCAAGTATTTAAGGGACATGAAAAGGCACTGAGAAGACCTCTACTCTCCTATTCCTCCTTTCTAGCTTCTTGGTGTGTCCTCCACTTGGTATACTTACTATATTCCGTTAACTGACTGTGTTATTCGACTGAGATAATGCTGAAATAGAAAACAGTGTTCGAAAAGAAACTGAAATCAATACTAGGCGGAGACTGCTGCTAGTTGCCCCTAAATATCCATTTTCTCCTTCTTCAGTCTTATGTCATACCCAATCCCCTACCCCACATTTACGCAAATTTTAGCTGTACACATGGCGGCACAGAGTAAAGATCCCGTTTTCCATCTTCCTTTGTGTAACGACAACGTCGTGAACCAGAATCAGCATAAGACTGGTTCCTATGAGGCGCAGGTCAAATATACCCAAGCCTTCCCACTTCTCCGTTAGTTGCTTTCTATTTCTCTGTTGGGTTCGATAATTCCCTACAATGTTCACGTAGAACTCACAGACTATACTCACGGTTATGTGGTTTATTAGGGTAACAACGCAGAAGGAACAGGATATAATTCGGATGCAACTCACCGTAAACGTCAGGAAACTCTGGATACAACTCGGAAAAGGTGTACAGGTGAGGTTTGAAAAGTTCGTCAGAAGAAGAAGGTGTGTGTCTCTTCATTCAGTAACCAGGGCAGCTTCGGACTCGCTGGAACAGGTGTCTCTGAGGGAAACCCTTCGGCAGCTTTCCTCTCCATCACGCTAGCTCTGCCCTCAGTTTCCCGGGTTTTTATAGGCTAGTGTATGCACTCCTTGTCAAGTACAAGGCTGGCTCCCTAACCAATCCGAGTAAAGGTCAGACTGGGCTCTTGCCCGCCCCCAGCCAATTTCTAAACGTCAATTACAGAGTGGATCATAAACTGACCAATCCTTGCAAACCGCTTATGCAGATAGTTAACTGACCAATCACTTGCAAGATTGCCACTTGACCAAACATTTTGGAGTATTACAAACCGAGGGCCAGAAAAGCCGTATAAAGAAACGCATGGCACTGAACTTCACAACAAAGTATCTCCTATCATTAAGTTCTGGCCAAGAGGATGCAAACCAACGTGGTTTATACAATTCTGGGATATGTCCTCTTTCTTTTACCGTCCTCCTGCTTAGAACATAGAGAATATTTGACCATGCAGACGAGGACAGCATCGCAGGGATAGAAGAGTGTAAAACTGGAAGCAGCCTGGATCCCAGATGACTAAGGAGTCAGCATACCATACCTGAACTGTTTAATTTAGACTGTTACATGACA
>NW_004444077.1:1295511-1297259 GCF_000243295.1 Trichechus manatus latirostris
GTGGGCATAGTGGGCACAGAGAACTTGGAAAAGGAAGAATCTCCCAGAGGGTGGACTCAGGAGCTATGGAGAACAATGGATAATGGAGTTCCTCCCAGAGAACATAATCTATCCTAATTAGGAAACTCTCACTGTCAAAGGATAGAGTCTTTATATTGTCTGTCTGGTTAAAGTTCATCACAGCCTTAGGGTCGCTATGAGTCAGAACAGACTGGATGGCAACAGGTTTATAGGACTAGAGACCACTAGGTGTCTCCCATTCTTACTTTTTCTAAGGGAAGTTTTTGTTTTGGTTATTTTATCCCTTCACTGTCTGCTATGCATTTAGACGTTAGCTTGTGCTCTCATTAGAAGCAAGGATGGCAAGACTTTATCTCATGTACTTTGGACGTTATCAGGAGGGGCCAGTCCCTGGAGAAGGACATCATGCTTGGTGAAGTAGAGGTTCAGTGAAAAAGAGGAAGACCTACAACAAGATGGATTGACACAGTGGCTACAACGATGGGCTCAAGTATAACAAGGATTGTGAGGATGGTGCACGACCAGGCAGTGTTTCGTTCTGTTGTACACAGGGTCACTGTGAGTCAGAACCGACTCGAGGGCACTAACTCATGGCAACAAAAAACGACATATGGCTTCCACCCTTAAAACTCCAATGAAAGTATTCTCAATAGTTTTCAACTAATCACCAAACTCAAGATACCTTCTCAAAGTCTTCATCCAACTCAGTTTCTCTACATCATTTGACACCATTAATCATTCCAATAATCTCACAAATAATTATTGAGCACTTACTGCATATTTGCCACTATAATAACCATTGCAGGTACAAACATGAATAAGATGCCATTGTCCTCAGGACTCCCAGTGTGGCATAGGAAAGAGAAAAATATGTATACTATAACAATGTCATGAAGAAAACCCTAGAAAATTTTGAGGAGGAAGTTACTGGACCTCTCTGAGCCTCAATTTTCCTCATCTATAAAATGGGAATAATAACATTGTTCTACATATTTTAAAGAGTTGACTAGGGATCAAATGAGGTAATGTCAATGAAAATATTTCAAGAAATATGAATCACCATGAAAGTATTAGGTAATTTTTAAAACCAATTCAATTGTTACCACCTCCACTCCTCATATCAGAATTATTATACCACTTTATATCACTCATATCAGAGTTAAATGAGTCTTTCATTTGCACTAGATAAGCATGCAATGCTTAATTTGTTCTCCCCTTTTCACAGTTCTGTCTCCTCCTGTACAATATAAAGCTCTTGAATACAGACAGTATTATCCATTTAGCTCATATGTTGCCTAGGACATCTCATACATAGAAAGTATAAAATCCATGTTTGTTGAGTGTACATTTATTGAATGAATATATACTACTCTATAAAAAAAAAAATTGATCCCACAGTCCTTCATCTCTAGATGCTCAGAGCCCAGTAGTGAGACACACATCAGAAAAATCACTTCACAATATGACAAGTCTTACAGAATCTGTGGCCCTACAGACACTAATTCTCACATTATTAGGTGTCCCCAGCCTCTGCTACACTTCTGACATTCTTCCAACTCCCAATTTCTGATTTTATGCGATTGCATGAGACTAGTTACTATGTAAAGATGTCAGCTGCCTTAAATAGGAAAAACAGCAAGAGTACATTTCTAGGAAGATGTGGCTGGTCTTGAGAAAAAGTTTAAATGACAGTCTTTTAAAGAGTTTGAGTTGGAACAAAACAAACT
>NW_004444077.1:1298044-1303726 GCF_000243295.1 Trichechus manatus latirostris
CCTACTCTCTCAGAATTCTTGGCTACTAGGAGTATGGGTTTAAAGAAACATTTGTGCAGTACAGTTGGTTTTCTGAGAGATGTTGTGTCAAGGCTCATCCATGGGAAAACCTGGCAAGACTGGTGAGATAACATGAGTCTATGGATAGTTTCTTAATGGAAAAAATTAAATGCCAAACAGTCTCTGGTGAGGCATCGTAGGAATTGGAGTTGGGAACTAAGGACCTATGAATTTGGAGGCAGATGTACTATGCAAGACTTTACCATTAACCACTAAACGGTCCCAACTACAGATCAAGTGCATTTAATCTGACTTTCTAACATTCCATAGGGAAAGAAGGGTTCCTCTCTTTCTAGAGTATATACGCACATGTGTTTTTTGGTAGTGGTGGTTTCCAGTAGTGATTACAGGGCCCATCTAATACTGAGCAGAACAAACTATGAAGCCCAGAACTAGGACACTGAAATGCACACCACTATAAAACACCCCATGGCAGGTGACACTTTCCTTTTTCTTCTCCTCTAACACCCCCATTATCTCATCTATTTGGAGCCCTGGTTGGCACAGTAGTTAAGTGTTTGGCTGCTAACCAAAAGGTCGGCAGTTTGAATCCACCAGGCACTCCTTGGAAACCCTATGGGGCAGTTCTACTGTCGTATAGGGTCACTGAGTTGGAATCAACTTGACAGCAGTGGGTATTTGAATTTAATCCTCATTCTCTTCCCTATATTGTCTCATTTGGGCGCTTCATTTTTTTTCTGTTATCTCTATGTGGATCTAGTGTATACACGCACATGGTTTTTGGTAGTGGCCGTTTCCAGTATCTTTGGTCTAGCAAGACTTCCGTGTTGGTACTATTTTAAACGGTGAAAGTGACCATGGCTACCTGAAAATCGGGAAATACATGACCCCAGTTTCAAATGCTGCTATTAGGTTACTGATAAACAGAGTAATAGAGACACTATGAGGACATTGGTGGTTCAGTGGTAGAATTCTCCCCTTCCATGCTGGAGACCCAGGTCAATGCACCTCATGTAGAGCCACTACCCCATCTGTCAGTGGTGGCTTGTGTTGCTATGATGCTGAACAGGTTTCAGCGGAGCTTTCAAACTAAAAAGGACTAGGAAGAAAGGCATGGCAGTCTACTCCCAAAAAATCAGCCAGGGAAAACCCTATGGATCACAATGGTCCAAAGCAAAGACTAGGCACCAACTCAACTGCAGTTAACAAGAGAGATACTACACCATAGTGCAGGAGGAAGACTAACCCTATAAAAGAGTGAAGGAAAGGCAATTGCTACCACAAGAGTATTGAGAACTAGACAAGTAAATTCAAATACCTATAGCAGGTGGCATGGCGGCAAGGAATAAATGTTGAAGATTGGAAAAGGTTAAGAGGTGAGTCTAGGTTGAATGATGTAAGCATAGACTTTGGAGTCAAATACCTGGCTTTAAATTCTTACCTGTAGCCAAGTGATCTTTAGTAATTAAGGGTATGAGCTGAGTCTCAATATTTTCACCTAATTCATGAGATGGTTTTGAGGATTATGATAATATAGTAAGTATGCTGCTTAGAACATAAAATGGCATTCAGTTGTAATTGGTAGCTTTTGTAATTATGTTTAAGGAGACAAGGGTATCAAAACAGAACTGCTAGCCTACCAGTGTTAGAAGCTTTCAGAGAAAAGGAGACAACTGTAAACCAGAGGAAGAGTAATCTCTCACAGGCTAGACACAGGTTCACACGCCAGGCCACACAACAGTGAGCCTTTTTACTAGTTATTCAAGTTTAAAACCACATAGCGTAACAGTAGTGTTTAATTTACCACTAGGTGGCAACGATACAAGCTGAATTTCACTGACAAGGTTAATTTAAGAAAGTGAGCAAATCCAAACAGAAACTTCAAGCTTTTCAGTACAATTTTTTTTTTTTTTAGAAAAATGGAAATTTCCTCTATAGACAATTTAATTTATACCAGAATGTGTTATTATCTGGTTCGATATATATGCTAACTTCTGGTGCCTTTTCCCTCTGTGCACTGAGGCAGTTCATGTAAAATACAATTTTTAAACAGTTCTCATCACTGATAAATCTTTTTAAAAATCTAGACATATAACATAAAGATATCAGCTAGAAATTATGGAAATCTAAATATCTTTTTAAAGTCCTAGAATTCTAAGAAAGGTACTATACAATGCAAGGTATTACAATGAAAAAGTTACACCTTTTAAAAATGACTAATAGAGAGCAATTCTAAATTACTATTTTTAAAATTTTGGACCGAAGCATGAAATAATATTCAGATACTTTGCTTTTAAATCACAAACACATGAAATTAATATTCACATAGGTAAAGTCTTTTCAATGTCTTAAACATTGAGTTTACTAAGCAAATTCATCAAAATTCTGACTTAAATGAAGTTCTAGAAGATATAATCTCTTTTTAACAAGTGTCAAAATAATAAATGATTAAATTCCCTAGTCTAAAATTTTCCATAATTATTTCTGCTTTCTTCATAAAACAAGTCACAAACATAGCTTATTTGAAATAATAAAAAACTTTATTCCTTTCATTTCTTCTTTTCATATCAAATAGAACAGCCAAGTATAATAAAATTTTCCAAATTATAGACATTTCCAAGTACTCAGGAAAAAAAAAAAAAAACCTTACTAATTTTAAAATTTCTGGTAAGTTGTTCCCCCAAATAAAAGGCAGGACCTCCTACCATCACATATAACATTACAAAAGCTGTACTACAATTAGATGAATAAATAATAAACCTATACTGTTACCCAATTCATAATATAATAAAAAGGCCTGATTAAAACAAGCCTGTTATTTCCTTTGTATAAATAACCTAAATTCCCAAAATTTTCAGTTCCCGGTTACCTACAAATGATCAGAATACCTTTTACATATCAAGTTTCTAATAGTTTCTCACTAATTTAGCAATCACTCTCTGTATTATATTTACTTCATTTCCACAAAATCTCCCTCTCATCACTCACACAAGTATAATTTCTAAATTATTTTTATAATTCTTACATCGTTTCCTCTCATTACTGAACTTCATTTTGAATTATTATAGACACCCTCAAATCTAACAATATAGATCATTCTCATTCTATCAGCCTAATCAAACACACAAAAGAGACAACCATCTAAGATGATTAGTACAACAAAAGATTACTCTGGCAGCCCTCACAAATCAAGCAGAAGACTTGGGGAAAGTCCTCAATCTGTTCATTGTTATCTAACTATTGCTAGAAAATTCAGGAAATGCCACTATTATGGAAGGGATAGTCATAGATCTACAAAAGCCAATACATGTGGACATTTCATTTGTATCTATACAGAATTGGCTTCTGATTATCTGCACAATGGAGGGACAAGGAACATAGATGATGCAAAACACATAATCCTCAAACCACTTACAGATACATTTTTGTACCTGTATTTCACAGGACTATGTCTGAGAATTCAAAACACAAAGATTAAGCCAAAGAGATAAGAGTCACAAACACAATTACCAAAACAATGGTAAAATTAAAATGCCATTATTGATTTGCATTTGTCATCTTCTGTTTATTTCTGATGGTGGCTCGAAGTTTACGTATTACCAGTCTATCAGGCAGAATCATATCACCTTGTTGTTCCAGATAATCTAGTAAATTTTCAGTCCATTGGAGAGCAGCTGCATGATTAATATGTTTCTCTGGAATCAGTTCTATTTCCTCTTCCTCATTTTCACTGGATTCATCTGTCTGGCCTTGTGCTCTTCTGATGATTTCGCTGTCAGTTAAGACTTCATAGCCTGGTTCAGTACTGTCCACTTCAAGCCATTTTTCAATGTTCTCAGTAGTCACATTTTCCAATCCTTTGGTGTGCTGTAAAATGGTGGCCACAGTAGCTACCGAAGTATCTTCTTTATCAAACTCCAAGCATTCTTTCTCCTCTATGGTAGGGAGAATCTTCTTCCATGCTCTGCTAATGGTAACTGGCTTTACTAAGTTCCATGCCATTGCTACTTCATAGAGTGCATCTAGCAGAGTCAGCTTTTTCCAAAATGATTTCAGGTCATTACCTTCTTCCAAGTTGTTCTGGAGAAGGCCTGCACGATAGTTTCTCTTCATTGTTGCCATGACCCCCTGATCCGAGGGCTGAATCAATGAAGACACATTGGGTGGTAAATATTTAGCAAATATTTGGCCATCATCTGACCTCAGGACGTTTTCATTTGGATGTGTTGGTGAATTATCCAACAACAGCACAGCCTTTTCCTGTAGGCCTTTGGACCTTAAATACTCTCGAACTTGTGGCACAAAGATCTTATCAAACCATTGTCGGAAAATGGAAAGATCCATCCATGCACCTTTTTGGCTAAAATAAGAGACCGGCAGGTTTGAGGTGTCAGTTGACTTGAAGGAACGAGGTTTCTTTGCTTTCCCCACAACACAAAGTTTAAGTTTATGTAAGCCTGTTGCATTCGCACAACACATGACAGTGACTCTTTCTTCAATTGATTTGTGCCCAGAAGCAGTGCATTTACCTTTGATTACTGAAGTTCTGGAGGGTAGACACTTCCAAAACAGTCCAGTTTCATCTGCATTGTAGATTTGTTCAGGCTGCAAATTTTCTTGTTCGATAAAGTCTCGAAAGTTGTTGCAAAATTCTTCCACAGCAGTCTCGTCTCCATTTAACCTTTCATTTCTAATGTTAATCTCTCTAATGCTGTGCCGTTGTTTAAAACGAGTTAACCAACCAGCAGAGGGGTTAAAATCACCATCCATTCCCAAAGCATAAAAGAAGAACTCTGCCCTTTTTGCACAAATTGGTCCAGATATGGGATTCCCTTTTGCTCTCTGCTGGTTAAACCATTCCAGCATTGCTCTGTCCAGTTCCTCATACATGGACGGCTTCATAGATTTTCTCTTGGCCAGAAGACTTGTAGAATCAGAACTGCTTGCATATGTTATAATCTTTTCCTTATTTTTTCTTATATCCCGAACTGTTGTTTCACCAATTCCATAAATAACTGCCAATTGTTTGGAAGAACCTCCGTCTTCAAGTTTCTTTATTATATCGAGCTTATCTTTAATAGTCAACACCACACGCTTCCGTTTCCCTGACATGGTAAGGGAAGCAATACCCAAAATCCCTCCTTCCCTCACACAGACTCACTTTTTCAGACTTACAGACTTTCAACCTTAGCAAGAAGAACCTGGTGGCCCTGACTCCCTCCTCGGCTGGGCTTGACTAAAAAAGAGATGGGAAAAGGAGAGGAAAGGGGAGGGAGGTTGAGGGAACAGGCCTTTAACTTAGATGGACAGCAGAGACGGAGGCCCCACGTCACCGCGGATAATCCGGATTACAGACATTTGTTTTATCATCCCAGTGGCCGCGAGAAAGACTATGACCCTATCGTAGCCACAAACCTCCTCCACACCCAGAGCCCGGTTAAGCTCCCGTCACTAACCCCGCCGAGCCCCAAAGTTAAGGCAAAGAGCAGAAGAACCACGGAGGAGAGGACTGGCGCCCGCCCGGTCTCCCCCTTCCCCAGTGGAAGGGTTACGTTTGATCCCTTCTCCAGTTGCCAAGCCCTCCCGCCGCACAGCGTTGCTTCGTCGCGCGCGCCAAGCTTAGTCCGGACAGGCCTCCCGGTACCTCACAGCCCGCCAGGC
>NW_004444077.1:1304228-1306289 GCF_000243295.1 Trichechus manatus latirostris
TGGGCAGGGAAAGCCACATCTCCCGGCAGGCTAAGAAAAATTTATCGCGGGCGCTTTCGAGGTAGGCGAGACCGCTGCCCTTTGCCCCTCGCTCCACTTCCCCTCGGCTTGGGTTGAGCTGCAGTGGGCCCAGTGTCCGTTTCGTTCTGCGGTGGTAAGTGCTCGGAACTAATGGGAGGAGTTCGCGTAGTGATTTCTCGGGTTTTTGGCCTTTCCAGTCCCAGGCTTTTTGGGTGCGCACTCCTCTGGGGCGTGGGGATGTTTGTTGTTCCGCGCTTGTTGCAGAGCTGTGTGTGAGGGTCCCGTTTGCCAGCTACGGTGCCCCTCCCTCGTGGAGACAGTAGGCAGATTGGTGGGCGGGCAGGTGGGCTGCTCTGGTTGCCTGCGAGTCGCCTAAGGTTTGTAATCCCGAAATGATATGTTCTTCCTTCTGCCACTCATCTCTACGGGAACTAGCGAACCACCTTCAGTGTAGAAATTTTAATGAATAATATAGTTGCCCCGGATGCCATTCAAAATCATGGAGTGTTGAATCGTAATTCTAAGTGGGGGAAAAGTGGCTTTCCTTTTTTTATGTTTCATATTTTTCTGTTTCCTATTTCTGTCGTGTTGTGTTGCCTTGTTTTTCAGCCAGTAGAAGAACTATGATAAATTTATTCCCAGCCATGTGGTAACTTGGTGAGAATCATACGCTGTAGTCTTTAATCATGTATTATGCTGGTTTGTTCTGGTTTCCCTAGTAATTTCATCAAATAGACAGTGAGCTCCTTGGGAACAGAGATTGAATCATTGATTTCTTCTAGTAAGCCACAGCTCTGAGTATGTGCTGGTACACGGTAAGGGTTCAATTACTATTCTTTGGTTTATTAATGTTTCCTCTCCAAACTGTATTTACCATATAAAAGAAATCCTTAAGGAGGGAGTGATGTTTTACAAATCTGAATCCATTTCTTAAGCTGGAGTTGCAAGCAATGGCTGGCATTCCACTGCCCCTCGAATCTTACAGTGTAGACTACCACGCACGTTGTTTATATGGCAAGTAGGTAACTCTTAGAATGCCTTTTTTCTTGAGGTTGAATTAACCTCAGAGCCTAGGAAAAAGGATATTTCTGCTGATGAGAATTCAAGTATCATCATCAAAGTACTTTCTTTTAGGTGTAGAGTTACTGTGTTAAAGAACACTAGCAGTGATGAATTATTGCCTTTGGTTTGTATTCTTTGACAAAGAGCATAGCTGTATGTGTCTTGTATGAGATTAAACATGAAGCACAAAGATATGATAGTATTGATCTTCATTCACTTATTTAATGCTTTCTGTTAGGAGTCTCCATTTTTGTCTAAAGGTTAAAAAAGAAAAAAAAAAACCCAAACCCATTATCATCAAGTGGATTCTGACTCATAGTAACCCTATAGGTCACAGTAGAACTGGCCCAAAGTGCTTCCAAGGAGCAGCTGGTAGATTCAAACTGCCATCCTTTTGGTTAGCAGCCAGAGCACTTTACCACTATGCCACCAGGGCTTCTGTCTAAAAGTAAGGTATCATTAAAGAAACTTGATGAAATTTTCTTTTAAATAGAGTGTTTATTCAGCATATACAGAAATTACATCCATTTTTGTGAAATCTTTATTGAGTGAATTCTAAAGATCAAGAGATGTCTTTACTCATCAGTGTAGCTTTACCTTCTCATTTCTCTCCCCAGGTTCACTCACCTTTTCCCTCTATCATCGTTCTTCCCTTGCTAGCTAATATAGCAAAGTTATCGATAATTTTAAAAAGGAGTCAACCATATCCAAATTTTATCTTCTTTTTCAATAGATTTTTTGTCATTATTGATATAAACGACAATTTTGAAATATGAGAGAAACCTGGCAATTTGATAGTTGGCCATATGAACTTGATACCTTATTAAATAAAACTTACCTCCTCAAGCATTCATAACCTGCAATTTTCCGAAACATTTTTCCCATCAGACTCTTTGAAATTTTTTCTTTCAAATTTTTACCTTTGGGATCAGAGGAGAATGACTTATATTTTGTGATCAGTGTCATCAATAAGATGGT
>NW_004444077.1:1313263-1314419 GCF_000243295.1 Trichechus manatus latirostris
TCAGAAGTCTCTGGCCTAACTCGTGTGCACTAAAATTCAGTTAAATTAAAATAAAAGCATGTTGTAAACTCGAATTTATACCTTTTTAATGTTTATTTTCTGAAACTAAAATTTAGTATAAATGAAAGATAAAATAATGCATACTTTTTAAAGACCTAATTTTTACCACCTTTTTGTAGAAATATGATATTGGAAGCAGTCATTATGTAGCACTGGATGTGGCATCAGGAGATCTGGTTTCTAGTCCCTGCTCTGTCACTAATAAGCTGTATGATCTTAGATAAACCGTTTAAATTCTGTGTCCTTGGTTTTGATATTAATAAAAGAAGATACATACCATCTTCCTTCTAGGATCGTTGTGAGAATTCAGATATAAGCAAAAATACACTGAAAAATTATAAAATATGCATTTTTTTTTTAAATAGCAGTGTGTAATGTGCAGCCTAAGGTCATTTTAATAGTATGCCATTTTTAATCTTTTCTATCTTTGGCATAGGAATCACCTATTGGTATGATAAGTGACTATCTTTTGAGCATGTTATAGTTTTGTAGAATAATCATCTGTTGTATATGAAGCACTTTTGGGTACTAGTAAAATCATTTATTACTTTAATGTTCCTTACTATCTATATTTGCTTCAGTGTATCTGCTGAAGCCGTATTTGTCATTTGTCTTCATAATTTTTAATTCTTTTTCCCAATTTAGACAGCTTTATCAAAAAACTTTACTGTCTTATATAGTGTTGTCCCATCATATGTACAGTTAGCTCATGCAAATTCAAACATAAGTGCTTAAAAAAATAATTTATTATACTGTATTGCTTCAAAATATAAGCTGCCTGGTTTATCTGGTGCTTAACCAAAGGAACAGTAATCTGTTTAAAAATTGGAAGAGAAGCTGGGTGGACATACTGTGAAGCAGTATGGTATATATAAAACCATACTTTGAAAAGTAGTGTAAGGGATTTTTGAGAAGAGTAATTTTGAGTACACACAATTTTCATCTTTGTTGATTTTAATATAAGCTTTCTGTAAGACGCAACTCAAGTGTAATTTGAAATAGTCGAATACTTAGTTTATTGACTAGGATTAGTTGGATTGCTACAACAGTGCTGAGTATTTTCTATAGCAGTTACTGTCATAAGGTAATACTTCAA
>NW_004444077.1:1315465-1316582 GCF_000243295.1 Trichechus manatus latirostris
TCCATAACAGTCAGCCTCATAATGATTTCTTTGAAGAAGGTAGCACTCAATTGAGTATATAAGCCCTTATACATGAATTATGAAGTCAGTCTCATTCCATTGTGATCGTATTTTCTATTTTCCTTAGCAACCATAGGAATACATAAGTGTTACTGTTACTGTAGTTTAGTTTTCTTACCAGTCACTAAGTGTTCCTTTAATATATCCTTGTGATAATTTTAATGAAATTCATTCTTTGAATCAGAAACACTTTTTGTTTTCCTGCCCAGAATCATGCTCTGTTTCAACCATGAAACTTTGTTTTGTCACCTGATTACATTATTGGATTGTTAGTAAGTTTTGTATCGGATTACGTTGTATCTTTAACTTTGAGAGATTTAAAGCTATTGCCATTTTACTAAAGTGTGCAGGGATTGCAAGCTTAGTGGATAAGTTATCTCAGTTTTGGTGCTGCGTTTTTGTATAGATTCTTATTTTATAAGTTCATGTAAATTGATTCCTTTAATTACATTTCCCATCATTTTTCTGTTCATAATCCTTCTTTGCCTACCAAATGTGTTATACTGGTAATCCCGCTATACTTTTCCATTCTTATCTACTTTTTTTTCTAGCATAAAGCCTTTTTTCACACTTTTAGTCATACTTGTTTATTGAAGATACCATGTTCCTTTTCAGTGCCAAAATTTTGTCCTTACTATTTTTACCTACCTTAAATCTATTTTTCTTTTATTTTTTCTGTTCATTAAATTCATTAAAATTACATCAGATCACATCTGTTCAACAAAATTTCTAGTGAAATTGAAATACTTACCCTACTGATTTACTTTGACCTTTTCACTTCTATAGCACTTATTTTTATCACTCATTTGGTTCTAAATGAATACTACCTTTCATTTTTATTAATCATATGTTTGTATGTTTTAGTTATACACAGACATAATAATCTTTGGAAGGACAGGGATCATGATTTTTCTTTCTGTGTATTTCTTTCAGAACAACGTATAGCACGATTCAGAATAATTCATAAATTTTCAGTAAATTATTTGTTGAATGACTGTTTTACCATCTTCGCTCAGATATTCCACGCGATTTTGCCTTTGAGGACCATTATATAACA
>NW_004444077.1:1317516-1350247 GCF_000243295.1 Trichechus manatus latirostris
GTTGGAAGACGTGAAACAAGAAACAGTTCTAAAACTCAAGTGCCCAAGCAGAAATCACGAGTTGATTGGAGGCGGACTAAAAGAAATAGTATCTCACAATTATCTGATAGTGATGAAGAGTTTTATAGTAGTGAAGAGTTTGACAGTGATAAGGAGTTTGATAGTGATGAAAGTGTTGATGATAATGAAAGTGTTGATAATAATGAAGAGCTTGATAGTAACACAGGGCTTGATAGCAATAAAAAGCCAGAAAATGAGGGAGAACTTAAGTTAATTGAAGTTGAAAATGAAGGAAACAACAGTAAGCATCTCGTTAACACTGGCAACAGTTCAACATATGAAGAAGAAAAGAACAAAAGCAAACATAGTCTTGACTTAACAGATTATGAAAGTCATCCAAGTCAGGAGGATGATGATCTCAACAAATACACTGGACAAATAATAGAGGAGGATTTAGAAGAAGAGCACATCAAACGAGGAAAGAGAAAAAGTATAGCCTCTGTGATATGTGACAGTGATGAGAGTGATGACAGTGATGTAATAGTTAGAAAAGCAGGTGTCAAACGTCCACGTAGAGTGATTGAAGATGAATGTTCTTCCCTGGAGATGGAGCAAAAAAAATCTGAAAAAACTTTAGCTGCACGAAAACAAGAAAAACTCCAGAAGCTGAAAGAACTCTCAAAACAAAGATCTCGTCAGAGACGTGATAGTGAAAGAGATTTTGAGGTGTGTTTTATTTTGTTGGTTTTGTTACGTTTTTACAACTTTGTTTAACATATTTAATTTTTATAAAAATCAAAAGTGCTAAGTCTGTTTTATTTCTCAGTAATCCTAGAATTTATGTTTTAATCCAGTAACCTGTAACATGTTTGATTACAGTGTTACACCTAATATAGTTTTATCATGAGCTTCAGTCCATCACTTTTTAAAAATGGAAATTGTTTTGTATGGTTTTTCTTGTTTTTAACTTCTACTTATGACCTTATTGTTCATTTTAAATGTTTTACATCATTTAAGCAACCCTCAAAAAAACCCACTGCTGTTGAGACAGTTCCAATTCATATAGTGACCCTGTAGGACAGGGTAGAACTGCCCCGTAGGATTTCTAAGGTTGTAAATCTTTACGGAAGCAGACGGCCACGACTCCCACAGAGCAGCTGATGTCTTCAAACTGTAGCCCTTTCGGTTAGCAGATGAGTTCTTTAACCACTGCGCCACAAAGGCTCCTCTCACTTAACTAAGATACAGTAGTATCTTTCTAATTTCAAAAGTGCAGCGTTTTACATGGCAAAATCTTTTTTTAACTTTAAAATATGAAGCTCTGTGGATCATTTTTTGGTTTCAGATGTAATGGTTAATTTCACATTCATACTGACAAAGGCACAGTATACTGAAGTGTATGTTTTAATTTAATTAGGACTCTGAAAAGGAATCCTGCCCAAGTAATGATGAAGATGACGAAGATGAGGAAGAGAGTTGTGAGGATGAAGATGGAGATGATTCTGTTATTGGTGACTTTATAGTAGAAGATGAGGAAGGTGATGAAGAGAATGAAAGTCAACGAGAAGAAAAATTGACTACTTCACAACTAAAATTAGTAAAACAGAATTCTCTCTGTAAGTTAAATATCAAAAAAATACAGTGTGCTCTAATAATGATATAGCAAGTCAGCCTTTTAATATCATGTTCTAAATCATTGGTTAGAAGTTATGGTTGCATTTCCAGGTAACTTTAAATTGTCAGATAATAGTTTATTCCATTGGTCTCAGGAATCTTTTAGAATCTTGAAATTATTAAGCACTACAAAAAGCTTTTGTTTATGTGGATTACATCTATCAGTATTTACCATTGTAGAAATATAAACTGAGAAGTCCTAAAAATATTTATTAATTTAAAATAACATTAATAAACTCATTATACTTTAATATAGATAACATAGTTTTATAACAAATAACTGTATTTTCCCCCAAAATAAGAAGACTGACTTTTTAAAAATATCTTTAATGTCTGGCTTAATAGAAGGCAGCTGGAGTCTTACATTTTCATTTGCATTTAATCTGCTGTGATATGTTGTTTTGGTTGAAACGGAAGAAACCAATTTGCCTCACACAGTTATATAGTTGGAAAAAGGAATTTTATAATAGTATTTTCAAAATAATTGTGAATGTTCTCCTTTGATACCACACCAAAAGTCAACAAGTGATAATTTCTTAAAAGTTATTTGCAATATGGAATCTGAAACCATAAAAATTAACTTTTAGTACTCTCTTAGACTACAGTCCATTCGTCTGTTTTGCATTTTGAGAGATGTTTTTTTACCTGTATCTGATTTTCTAACTCTGTGCATTGGCTGTTTGGGAAATATTAGTTCACTGAGTTATGCAGATCTTTCATTTGATACATTAATTTATTATACAGTTTTAAAAAATCACATTCATTAATATCACCACCAGTCTCAGAAAATTCTTTAAATATTGGGAAGCTGTCAAGCTCACAGTAGCACATAAAGGTTTTTCAAAATTCTAATTTATATTTTAAAACTTGATTTTTATGATTGACAGATATTCTTAGTTGTCCTTGAAGTGACAGACTCACTTCATTCAGTTTTGAGAAAAATGTCTGCCATATACCCAAGTCTGAATAACCAGTTTGTCATTCTTTAAGTAAAAAATGGTATTTTATGAAAAATGAGGCATTTTCAGCTCCCAACTCAAACAATTGCCTAAGTTTAACTTTTCCTCAAAACAGGCATCATACTTTTGTATGCCGCATAAGCATTTTTATCTCTAAGTGCATACTTCCCATTGCATCCCATAGAGTAACTAAAAAGATATGTACTCAACGTTCAAGATTTAATAAATTAATAATTTTTACTAATTTATGAAGGAAGTTCTTAAGTAAAACTAGCTTTTTTCTTTGTTTTCCTTAACTGTGAGTGCATAGCAGTGATCACTACAGTGATTGCTAGTAGTTTAGTGCTAATGCTATGATTCATGCTAAGGGGCTACCATTGCTTTTGCACCATCAGTACAAATTTTAACATAGTGGAAAGGGAAATACTGTAATATCTTTGTATTATTGCTTTGACCTTATCACCAGTCACTTTTGGTTCTGACTCATAATGATGCCATGTGTGTCAGAGTAGAGATGAGCTCCATAGGGTTTTCAGTGTCTGATTTTTCACAAGTAAATCACCAGGCCTTTCTTCTGAAGTGCCTCTGGGTAGACTCCAACCTCTAACCTTTCAGTTAGCAGCCAAGTACATCAACCATTTGTACCACTTGGGACCCCCAGGGGTTTGTAACCACAGTCTGAGAACTGCTCATTTTTTCTGGCCTTTTGAGGCTTCACTCGGTGAAACCTATCAGAGAGGAAATTAAAATCTTTTGTATTTTCATATAATTCACTAAAATATAGATAATAGAATTCTGAAAAGTTTAGGATATCTTTAAATATTATTACTCTGATGCCTATAACCCATTGCCGTGAAGTGGATTCTGACTAACAGTGACCCTGTAGGCCAGAGTAGAACTACCTATAGGGTTTCCAAGGAGCAGCTGGTGGGTTCACACTGCTGACCTTCTGGCTAGCAGCCATAGCTCTTAACCACCGTGCCACCAGGGCTCCCTGATTCCTATAAAAACCAAAAACCAAACCTGTTGCCGTTGAATTGATTTTGACTCATAGCGACCCTATAGGACAGAGTAGAACTGTCCCAAAGTGTTTCCAAGAAGTTTCTGTGGATTCAAACTGCTGCCCTTTTGGTTAGCAGCCAAGCTCTTAACCACTGAGTAATCAGGGCTCCTTGATTCCTATAGCTGTACATATATTTGAAGATAGTTTTTATGATGTTTTATAACTGATATAAGCAGGCTGCAAGACTGATACATTTTGTATTTTTTTCTTCAATAAAACATTCTTTCCAAATATTTTAGGAAAGGCAACATTTACTAAAATTAAGTGTGACATGGTTTAATTTAGATCTCACAATTTATAATAGTAGATGGATCAAATTTCAAGAAAATTTAGCTGTTATGGAGATGCCACTAATAGATACCTATGTACTGTAAGTTAATGACAATTTTCCTTATATCACTAGACACTAGTACACCTGCCACCTGGACATTTCAGTCACAGGGACACATAATTAGGAGATGTTCTCATCATTCTGGATTATGTATATAGACTGTGGTAGAACATTTGCTGAGAGATACCCATTCATTCCCACTCCTGCTAATTAAGAAAAATAAAAAAGTCCACCTGTGGGAACCACTTCAACTTCCTTCTCTACCCTACACCTCTTTGCTTACTCTAAATACAGCCTGTACTCCAGGGGAGGATGTAGCTCATTTTTTATGCAATACCTTTTATTTTGTGTTTTCTTAATTACAACTTCTCCTCTGGCTCTATCATCCACCCCCCCCACCCCACCTTTTTTTTTGTTTGTTTGAGTGACTTTATCTTTACGAACTTTCTTTCCTCAACTTGTAACCATGTTCATGCCTATCCTTCCTTTGCTTGGAATGCTTTGTTAGCCACTGTTCTAAATCTTTTTGTCTCTGTTTCCTGGTAACTACGGAACATGGTACTCAGTCTCTTGCACCCATCAGTCCAGTGAAATTGCTCTCACTTAAATTATCGATAACCTCCTAGTTACTGAAATACTCTTCAGTTCTTATATTAACCTGGCATTGCTATGTCCTTTGCCAGCATTAACCACTCTCACTTTCAGAAAACTCTTCTTTTTTTTAGCCTCTGTGATTCCATTCTCTCCTGCTTTCCACTTTATAATACTGCTTTCTTTTATTTCCATTTGCCACATAAATATTGATGTTTTCAAGGGTTCCATCCACCAAGCCACCTTTGTTTTGCTTGTGCTTTGAGCACTCCCTTACCCATATTTCAGCCCAATCTCTAGGCAGAAATTTCTAAGCTTTTATCTCCAGCCTAGAATTTCTCCTTAGTATAAAACCTAAATTTTCATCTTATTACTGAATATCTTCATCATGGTGCCTTTCAGGCACCTCAGATTCGATATGTACAAAACAGAATGATTCAGAGGTAGCACGATGGAATTTTTGACTAGTGGTAGGACTGTTCTTATTTTGGTTGTGGTGCTGGTTACACGACTTTATGCATTTGTCAAAACTCATAGAACTGTACACCAAAAAGTGAATTTTACTCTGTGTAAAATGTAAAGCTCAATAAATTAAGCCAAATGGATGCCCCTCTCAAAAAAAAAAAAGGTTCATCAACTTTCCTTGTCTTTGTATTCTTAAGAACCATTAGAGTTTCTACACATTATAGGTACTCATTGTTTGTTGAATGGATGGATGGCTGAAGGATTCAAATAAGTACCTTGGCTGAAGGCTTCTGGGTTTTATAGTTTATAGATTCAGAAAAATGTTTCATGCGAATCAGATTTTTTAAAACATCAAGAGAAAAAAATCATATATTTTAGATAATAACTTGGTTAATGTTTTTAATACTTACTAATATTTATACCATATGTGAATATAATAAATAAAATGTAATATAGGGAATTTTCCATTTACCAAAGGATAATGTTTGAGAAGTTTCTATAAGTTAATTCTAAATTTGGGAATCAAAATGTATTTTCTCATTAAAACAATAACCTATATGATGAAAAATGAACACTATTCTTTGGGATGGATTAAATTGGAATTAGGCTAGTATTCCTAGATTCATTCTCCCTCAAGCCTCTATAACAGCACTGACAACAACTCATATTTAACATATGATCAAAATCTGAGAGAAATATCTAACTTCTGATTCATTACTCAAGGGAGAATCACAATCAGTGGCCTATGCGATTTTGCCTTTTTGTAGAGAGCACTTTTGCCTTCCTACCTATAGGAAGACATTTTTGTTCACTTCCTCACTCTGCCTTTTGGCTCTGAGAGATGCATCTATACCACTTCAAAACAGGGTAGTTTTCCCCCTGCTATAAGGTTGAAGCAGTTGAAGACAGTAGTAGTCTTGTTTTTCCCGTGTCATCAATCCCTATTAGTATCTCTCTCTATTTATTCTGAGACTGCAACTCCTAGAAAAGATACGATAGAAAATAGAGGGACAGACTAGTGGTAATCCACTGCTTTCCAGCTCTATATAGATTCTAGATCTATTTAGTGGGTCACACACCAAAAGTCAACCTCAAATTTATAATGAAGCATTAGAGGTGTTCTCTATAAAATAAGAAATAAGACAGAAATATTTCTTACTAACTTTAGTCTGAATAATGCAATAAAACATATGAAAGCAAAACAATAATATGAAGACGAAATAAAAAAAACTATTGAAAAAGACATTATTTGAACGTAATATTATGTATATGCTGAAGTATAAGTTTCTGATTTATTTAACTAAGTATACAGAACTTAAGGGATATGAATACATTGAGAGCAGGAGTAAATGTAGCATATCTTTCCAAAGCTTTTTTCATGTTTTTTCCCTTGGGGGAGAGGGACCTGTTAGAGTACAAAAGAAGCCAATTTCTTGCTCTGTCCCTGCCCTCTTACACTGAGATTACCCCTCCATTCCAGAAGAAAGTTGATCAGCAATCTGTACTGTTACCTAAGGGAATATATGTAAATATTCTCTTGACTCTTGAAACAAACTTATCACTAGTAAGACCACATCCTCCTTGAGGTTGGGGGAGAAAGCAGAATCTGCCCAGGAATTCTGGAAGACTCTCTCTCTCTCCGGCTCTAGAGTGTTCCAGTAAGCTCATCTCCCACAAATACCCAAGAGAACCTGAGCATTTTGGAATTAGTAAGAGATCTCAGAAAAATGGCCATATTCACAATTAATGAGCAAAACTCCATGACTTTCATATACTTGCAATAATTATTTAGAAGATAAAATAGGGAAAAATTCCATTTACATTAGCAACCAAAATAAAATTTGTAGGCCTAATCCTAACAAGAAAAGCATGGTTTTATAGGTAGAAAAGGAGCCCTGGTTGGCTCAGGGTTTAAAGTGCTTGGCTACCAACCAAAAGGCAGGCAGGCAGCCACTCCTTGGGAGAAAGATGTGGCAGTTTGCTTCTGTCAAGATTTCAGCTTTGGAAATCCTCTGGGGGCAGTTCTACTCAGTCCTGTAGAGTCACTGTGAGTCGGAATCGACTCAGCAGCAACAGGTTTGTTTTGGTATAGGTAGAAAAATAAACTTCACTGTGAAATAGAAAAGAAGACATGAATAAATGGAGAGACATAGCATGTTTCCAAAAGGTAATAATACATAGTACAAGTTACTTCTGATATTTTTAAGCTCAGTTTTGCAAAAACAATTCTTAGTTCACTCGGAAGAACAACAAAATGAGAATAAATAAAATTTGAGAACAGTAAATTGGAAGAATTTGCTCTGCCTGATGTAAAAAGTCATAAAATTGAAGTATGTAAAACAGTGCAGTGTTTGCAGGAGAATGACAGCCAGATCTATAGGAGCTGTACCAATACACCTGTTGCTGTCGAGTCGATTCCGACTGCGTATATGTGAAATTAATATATATGATAAAGGATGTACGGAGAATCAAGAGAATGTCTAGACTATCTAGTTATTGGGTGTGAGGAAATTGATGAACTACCTTGGAAAAATCAAATTATGCATAAACACAATGTTAGTGGTTTTCCAGTATCCTTTTCCTATTTTTTTTTTTTTAAATAACTGGGTGTGGGGAGTGGGCTGTGTTTAAACAGTATTCCTAAAGTAGTCCACAAAAGCCCATCCAATGCAGGGATGAAAGCATTAAGTAAAGCTCTAGAGGAGGGCTGGATTCTAATTCTAGTTCTGCCTCTGTGTAGTAGTGTGACCTTAACTCATTTCATCAGTGTGTCGTTTTGCTTAAGTGTAAGTGAGATTTGAATTTAATTTTCTCTTAAGACCCCATCCAAGTCTAAAAGGCCATATTCTGAAGCATAATATCAAATCTAAGTGTCGTGTATGCCAACATCTGTTTAGAAGATAGGGCAGGAAATACGGAGTCAGATTGCCTGAATTCTAACATTTACTAGCTGTGTGATGATAAGAAAGTTTTCAGCGTATCTTAGTTTCCTTATCTGAAAATACACTGAGGATAATGAGTAGTTCAGTGGCTTTGAGAAATAAAACAATTCATGCAAATGCTTGGAATGATTCCAGGCATGTACTTATTCAATAAATTTTAATTATTTTTACTTTGTATTAAATGTGAGATGCCAGGAGCGTAATTCCACCATCATTCACCCATCTCCACAAACACAACGAAATAGGGGTCTTCTTCCTAACTCTTTGGAAGAAGATTCTGATACACATTGGTAGGGGAGGGATTTTGTGATTAGAAAAAAAAATCCCCAGGTGATTCTAATCTCTGCCCTTTCCCTTTCCTCTTAGTCATAAAGAAAACGCTATCAGGGTCTTTGAAATAGAGCCACAGTTCCCAAAACTCTTTAGTGGGTGAGTCACATTGGGCATGTTCGAGATGAATAAATTCAATGGGATAAAAAATTCTATTTCAGTTTGTTTGATTGTTAAGTACACAGGATAGATTTGATTGTTTTTTTTCTCAACGTATCTATTAATATTCCCCAAACAGTACTCCCTTAATACAATTTGGAGAATACTAGAATAGAGTTTAGATACATTTGGATGCTCACAAATTATGTACCAGTACCATAATATTACATCCAGAGTTTGATGAAAGTCTATAGTCAACATTGAATTCTGTTTAAGTATCATTTCATTTTTCAATTATGCTCTACTGATTTTTTAAAAAATATTTTATGGCCATGATCAATTCTTTTATAATTTTCAATGTATCATAGGCCCTCTAAAGTCTAAGGGCACCAGTGCAGATTATCTGCTGTTGTCATTTAGATTTATTACTACTTTACTGTGATTACTTTATTCAGTAAGGTTAGCTCCTTAGAAAAGAGTACATACTAAAAATTTCCCTTAAAGTCTAAGAAAGAGTTATACAGCCCTTATTAAGGAACCAAAATAGAAGTGAATCCCATCTTTCTTTTTACTTACCTGAAAAGAAAGTCAAAATCTATTTGTGAATGTTTGCGATAGGTTTTATTTGGCTTTAATCCCTTGCCACGCATTTTCCACATTTCTCGAAAATACTCAAGTTGTTCTTGATATATCTTCACAGGTGCCCAGAACTGGGCAAATGCTTTAGAATGGCCATTTGATCAAGGAAAGAGTCATATTTAATAGAGAACATTTCCACAACCATAGTAAACTTTGACCCAAGGGTAGTAGGAAATAGTAGGGGCTTTCTCTCTTATCCCTGACTGACTTCTATCAACAGATGACTCCAGGGACCAGACAGGTTGTTGGAAAATCAGGCTTATATGTTTTGTGTGGAAAGGAGAAGACACAACTTTTCTATATTGATAGGGACTACAGGAAATTCTAAATCTGTGGCAGCAGAAAGAGAAGTGAAGTTTGAGAGCTACTGGGGTGCTGGCAGGGGTCGCAATTTTCTGAACAATTTCATATGTAGGCTCTCTTATAGATAAGGAATAAGAAAAGAATTTCACGTACATATTGAACATCCTCCCTTAGAGATTTTCTCTCCTGTTCTAATTAAGTTGATAGTTAAGTGCACAGGCACTTTTTTTTTCCCAGAACATATTTCATAACATTCCCTGAACAGTTTTGCCTCGCTAAATTTGAGAAGTGGAGATTATTTGAAGTAGCAACTAGAAATTTTGGATTAGAAGTCAGGAAATTTGGAATATGGAGATGTGCTATGACTAGACAAGTCACCAAAGTAGCTATTAAATTAGGATAATTAAGCTATTTCTCTATTTGTAGTATTAATTTCTTAACCTTGGGGAAGATAACCTATTTTAAATACAGGTAATTGTTTTGTCTACTAGATTCTAATATTTGTTTAAAATTAATTTCAGATTCTTTTAGTGATCCCTATACTCACTTTGAAAGAGTTGTGAAGGCTTTGCTGATCAATGCTTTAGATGAATCTTTTCTGGGAACATTGTATGGTAAGTCAATAGTATGAATGGAACAATTTCTTTTTTTATTTTTTCAATTTTTAAACAACATAGCTTTAAAAAATATATTAAGCAAAACCAAGGAGGACCATTGTTAAGGCTCTCCAGTCATCCTTCTAGGATCAACTATATCAAAATGTATTCATATAAAAAGCTAGTTAGTGTTTGTGGAAGGTACAAAAAGTACAAAAGAAGTAAGTTACAGATCCCTGCCCTTCAAGAGTTCACAGCGAATTTAAGGGTATAGGCTATCTACTCATGAAACAGCAGGATGGCTCAACAGCCATATTCCAGCCTCCCTGTATTTCACTAAAACTTACATGCTCTTTTATATTCCACTACTTTTACACATGCTTTTCTTTCTCAGAATATAAGCCAGTTGTACCCCAGATTTTCCATGTGAGTGTGAAAACATTTCCACTGTGAAACCCGTCTCTGACCTGCTCAAGTAGTATTTATCTCTCCTTTATTTTTGCCATCATTCTGAGTATGTTGGTATTCATGTACACGTACTTTCCCACTGTATTTAAAGTATATTTTTGCCTGCCTCCCTTACCAGAGTGTATGGGAAGAACTATATCTTATATACATATGTATTCCTTGCATCTGGCACAGAATCTGGCATGTAGTAAGACTAAAAATATGTTGTGTTGAATACCCAACCTAAGTGCCAAAACTAGATTTCTCTCATAATTTATAATGCTGGACTCAGCATTATTTAACAGCTGGAGATATGGCAGTAAATATCATATGTTATTCCTGCCCTCAGGTTGCTTAAAGTCTACATAGACGATACGTAAGTAAACAAATACATAACATAATAAGATTTCGACTGGTGAGTCATTCTCGAAAACAATAGAGTAAGGAGATGATAAGGGAGAAGAAAGTCTGTCTTAGATTTGTCAAAGAAGGTCTCTGATGTGAATTTTGAAGGAAAACCTGAATGAAGTGAAAGAGGGAGTAATGTATGGCTCTTAGAGAACAGTAAGTGCCAGCACCTTTAGGAAAGAATAAGTTTGGTGTGTTCAAAGAACAACTGGAAGACCTATGTGGCTGGAGTAGAATGAGATGGGGGAGAGGAGAAGAGATGAATTCAGAGGGGTCTAGGTAAGGGACAGATAGCAGAGGGTTTTGTAAACCCTGGTAAGGCATTTGAATTTGTAGCGACTTAAACATGATAAATATATTAATTTATTAAAGGAGTTCCTGGATGGCACAGACGGTTAGGCGCTCAACTAGTAGCTGAAAGGCTGGCAGTTTGAACCCACCACAGGTACCTCCGAAGATAAGCCTGACAATCTGCATCTGAAAGGTGGCAGCTTGAAAAGCCCTCTATTGTTGCAGTTTTGCTCTGACACATATGGGGTTGCCATGAGTTGGAATTG
Source organism: Trichechus manatus latirostris (assembly GCF_000243295.1). NCBI lineage: Eukaryota > Metazoa > Chordata > Mammalia > Sirenia > Trichechidae > Trichechus > Trichechus manatus. The sequence continues at coordinate 1,328,921 of NW_004444077.1, forward strand.
AGTCCATGGCAGCTAACAACAACAGTTCTATTAAGGAAGCCCCCAAAAGAAAGGCAAACAAAGTTTAAGTTCAGAGAATATGATAGATATGTATAAATAGACAGGTAAGGTATATAAAAGGAGCCCTGGTAGCACAGTGGGTTAAGCACTTGGTTGCAAACCGAAAGGTCAGTGGTTCAAACCCATCAACCACTCTGTGGGAGAAAGATGTGACAGTCTGCTTCTGTAAAGATTACAGCCTTGGAAACCCTATGGGGCAGTTCTGCTGTGTCCTGTAGCATTGCTGTGAGCCATAATCAACTCACCGAGGATGGGTTTTAAGGTATATAATAAAGGGGAGTGAGGAAACAGGTCTGGCTACAAGAGAGGGTTCTGATTTGTTGGCACTAGGGGTTACCACTGGATAGGTAGAATGAAGCCAATTGCAGAGGGCCTGGAAAGCCATACTCAGAACTTTGAGCTTTATCTAGAATTTAATAACTCATCCATGTCAGTTTTGTGTAAGAGAATAGAAGATAATAGTATGGAAAGCTTTTTCATCTGGCTGTTTCTCTTATCATAAAGTAATTGTTAAAGCTTAATAGAAGAAGAACTGTAGAGTCGTTTTTCTGTTTTCTTTCCCTAATGCTGTGTTCGCATGATTTTTTTTTTACTTCTTAAATTTTTTTTTTTTAACTTAAAATGCCCTCTAACCAACCAACTAAGTATCTTCCTTAAAACTATGGGAAGAGATCCTTAAGTAAAAATTATTTAAATATTTTATATGCGAGAAGTGATTTTTGTTGTTATTTCCCTGAACAGATGGCACCAGGCAGAAATCATATGCACAAGATATGTTGACATCTCTTCATTATTTGGATGACCGCTTTGTTCAGCCTCGTCTAGAGAGTTTAGTTTCTAGAAGTCGTTGGAAAGAGCAATATAAGGTATACAGTTTTTTTTTTTTTTTTGTTATCTCCAGGATGGGGGAAGGAGATGGGGAATAGTGGAGAGGGGACCTCTCAGTATTTCAATGTTCAGTTAGACTGAATCCTCTTCTAAAGTGTTCACATTCCTCTTTGTTAAATTATCAGCTTATTGTTTCTAAAGGCTGTTATTGTTTGAATCATTCACACTAACTATAGTCAATAAATGATAAGTAACTTTAGAACTTCTCTAGGACTTAGCCATCTATGAAATGAGGAGATTTGCTATGACTAGACCAAAGCAGTTACTAAATTAGGATAATTAAGCTTTTCTGCTTAATTATTCTATGCCACAGAATGTTAATTGTTGTTTCAGAAGCGTTCCGTAGCCAAAGAAGTTTGAGAAACATCAGGTTTAACTTAAACTGGTTTCTTTACTGGAGGACTTTTCAGGAAGATTAATATATAAATTTATACTGCAAATCTTCAAGAGGGGGATATAGAATGTAATACTTGACAAATTTGTTTTTTACACTTTGTATTTTACAAGTATGCATTTGAGGCTTCTTTTCAGGAAATACTTGTTATTATCTCTCATGATTCTTGATTTCCATAGAACATAATTTGGGGAACACTGGCCTAGATACTTTGTGACATCCTTCTTTGCCTTAAGATTTTGTAATTTTACTATTTCGGGGAAGCACCTGTTTAATTCATAAAATCTGCTAGATTCCATGTTATCCTCTAGGTTTCTGTTTTTTGATCTCTAATGGTAGGGGCTGTACTATATTATTTTTAAGGTCCCCCCCCCAACTTCTAACGGTCCATGTTCTGATGATTAGCAAGAAGAAAAATGGCAAGATAATAAAATATCTCTCAAGTTCCTTCAAGTCCTTCTAACATTTAAATCACTAGTTCCCCTAGCTGATTTATGTCATGTCAGAAGATTGGTTTTATCCAAGGCCTGTTCAGCCTTCATACCTGATGGTAATTTAGGAACTGATGATTAGGTTTAAAGGACAGTTATGGGATTTCAGAAAGATGTAGAAGGCTTCAAGTTGGAGGATGAGTTTAGGGCCACCATATGTATCTTTTTGACTTTGGGAAAATTTTTAACCTCCCTGAACCCCTGTTTCTTCCTTAGACATAGGAACTATTTACCTACTTTGAAGGGAAATATTTACTTACTTTGAAGGTAAGGTACATAGCCCAATGCTTAGAACATCGTATATTGTTTTCTTCAGTAGAAAAAATAGACTGTATTTTATTATTTATCACCTAATTTTTGTCAGGTACTTTATATGCAAAGTAAAGTATGTTATTTAATCTTCACAATAAGCCTATGAGGAAGCTGCTGTTATTTCCTCCATTTTAAAGATGAGGAAACTGTGATTCAGAAAAATCGATTAACATAAGATTACAAAGCTAGTAATTAGCCAGGCCAATATTTAAACCAAGGGTCTTTCTGACCTGTATGCTATACTGTGCAATATCATATCATAGTAGATTATACTGAATTTGGATAACCCAATGTTAAAATAATAACTATAAGATACAGTAAAATATTAGCTTAAAAATTTAGAGACATAGATGATTTATAGCTATTTTAGTCAGGATAAGCTAGGTTATACTGCTAAATAATAAATAGAAACAACAACAAAACCTCAATAGATTGACCCAGCAAGTTTTTTTTCACTTCTGTGCCCAGTGTGAGTCACCAGAGATGTTGTTTATTGTAGTCACTCAGGGAACCAAACTGATAAGAGTTTTCATCTCAGCATTTGCTTCTAAATGAGTACCACAGAAGCAAGAAGAGAAAGTGATTAGTTACCTATTCATTCTGAATTTCAGCCCATAAGTGACACACATTGCCTGCTGTCACATTTTATTGGCTAGAGCAAGTCATGGTGATACCTAATGTCAGAGGAGGCAGAAGTGCACACTTACCATTTCCATGTAACTGGAAGGAGAAAAGCTGAAAATATTTGGTAAACACTAGCAATAACTATTACAAGAATCTACCCCAGAAAGTTAAGAAATGTCAAGGACCTAAAATGTGTTGCATGAATATACCAGATATCTAAAAAGAAGTTGGAGTATTGTGCCTAACACTGATTCTTGGGCTTCACATTATCATTAGGACTGAGTATGCCTTAATCCAAAACTTAGTGGTTGTTCCTTAAAAACTGTAGGCCAGTCCATGGGTTTAACGGTTCTAGGAGCAACCATTTCTGTTAATATAAAAATTATGTTGACATACTGTCTATGACCTTTTTCGATAGTATTTCTAGACGATTTCAAAAACTGTTCTCATTTGCTAAAATTATGTATATATGATATGTATGTATATACATAGAAACTATTGATGAAAATTGAAATTAGGTACAATATTTTACATTAGATTGTGTGCTTTTTATTATTTTTTCAAACATCCATCTTTGCTTCTGAACAAATAAAAGGCATATTTACATAAACAGCTTACTTTTCATTGATTAAATATTAGTTTGCATTAATCAGTCCATAAAGTGCTCATGACACATTTCTTTCTTTAGTGACACTTCATATAAATACTGAAACAGAATACTGTACCAGTTTTAACAAATTTGGAGCAGCCATTTCTTTTTAAAAAAAAATTAGCACCTTTCAAGAGATGCGCTTTCCTCAGTGAGAATAAACATCATATCTAAAGTATAGCCTTCATAAAGAGAACTTAGAGGATATTTTTTACCATCCTTCCCTCCCTCCATTGAGATCATCCACATATTGAAGTACTTTGTCAAGAGATTTCTCATGATTAAAAGTACTTAGAGCACGATGTAGTGAATTTCCAAAGGAAGCCACTTATACAGATATTGGAAGGCTGTTGTGTGTCCCTTGAAAGGAATGTACGTTGATTCCCTTTGCTGGTAAAAATTTTACTTTGCTGCTGCCAGTAAACACCAAACCGTTTTGTTTCTAATGGAATTTTGGATCTAAATTAAAGTTGTAAATTCTTGTTTGAATGTGGCCAGAATTATTTAATAAATCTGCCAAATATTATTTCTTAAACAGTGCCATGAGGTATGAGAAATATGGCAAGCAGACAAAAGACAATTCTGTGAATCACACAGTATAAAAAGGAAATTAATCAGTGTATTGGATACTAAATTAATATCTATGGATTAATCGATTAATAACCACTAATAGTAACCATACTAAGGAGCCCTGGTGGCACAGTGGTTAAGCACTCCCCACCAGCCGCTCTACAGGAGACACTTGTGGCAGTCTGCTTCCGTAAAGATTTACGGCCTTGAAAACCCTATGGGGCAGGTCTGCTCTGTCCTATAGGGTTGCTATGAGTCAGAATCATCTCGATGGTAAAAAGTTTTTAATAGTAACCATGCTAGTAGGTTTATTATGCACAGTTTAAATATTCTGGTAAAACGTGATCTCCAGTTGGAACTGTGATGTTTACTCTAGGCCTAGAATGTAAGTAAAAATACTCAAACACAAGTAACTTCACAGAATGTTAATAAAGCTTATTTATGAACGACAAATGTTTTCTCAGTTTGTTTGCTCCCTGGTAACTCAGTTACTGGACTGTCCATATCAATTCTAGACACCTGGCAATCCTAGTTGTAACTTGTTTATTTTCATAGGACTGTAGCAGGATTGGAAACCCTGGTGGCATAGTGGTTAAGAGCTGTCCGAATCCACCAGGCACTCCTTGGAAACCCTATGGGGCAGTTCTACTCTGTCCTGTAGGGCTGCTATGAGTCAGAATCGACTCGACAGCAATGAGTTTAGTTTTTGTTTTTGGCAGCAGGGATGAAATTATTTCTGGAGTATTATGATATAATCCATACGATAGAGACTAAATCTGTTCTTCTCAAGTTTTTGAATTTTTGACTTAAAGTCAATACGTTTTTTTAAATTATCCTGAATTTTTGATGCTCCTTTTTTTGTAATTTTAACTAATCAGTACCTCCTTATCACTTAACTAGAGATGAGAAGAAGGAAAAAAAGTAAATTACTTATCAAGAGCACCACACACCCACTCTTTGCTTACTGTCTCATTATCTGGCATTTCTCATTTATGACAATAGCAGAAAATCTACTGTTCAGCCATTTTGCACATTAACAGCATATGTCTGGCAGTAACAAATGCTGAAGTGCTAGGCTATAGTAACACTGGCTGTGATGGTTAAGGTTATATGTCAACTGGCTAGGCCATGATTCTCAGTGGTTTGGCAGTTATGTAATGATGCAATTTGGCAATTATGTAATTATGTAACATGTCATCTTCCATTTTTGTGGTTTGATGTGGTCATCCTCCATTTTCACATAACACCAGTTTTCATGTAATGACCTGGTCTTTGGAACCTAAGCAAGTCAGTAAGTGAGGAGTAGGTGTGCTTAGTAAGTCACTTAATTACTCTGAAGAATGTAAGAGACATAAAACAGATTTTTTTTCTAGTCTGGTTGCTTCTCATTTAATAACCTAGATGATAAATTTATTTTTTCTTTAAATTATCAAACAAACTGTGTGGTCAATATTAAAGTAGGAAATCTAAGTGTATTTTGCACCTACATCTTTTCCTATTATTATAATTCCTAAGATAGGTTTTAATTTGGTTAGCTTCTTTTTGTTTTATTTATTTATTTTTATCTTTTAAAGCTTCATTCTGTTTTTTTAATTGATTCAGGAGCGGGTAGAAAATTACTCTAATGTAAATATTTGCCAGAAGAACCCTGAAAACCGTTCCTGCCATGCCTGTGGATTACATCGCTACTGTACATATTTGGTGCATTTATCAGGAAAGTTATATAATACCAGAACTATGGAAACAGATGATTTCATGTCACATGATAAGCAGGTATTGTTTTCTTTTAACTTCAGTTTTCAGTATTTAGAAATTTTCAATATATAAGCCTGCACAAATCACCCTAGATTATTTTCACAAGTGGAGAATACAAGGAAAGAGAGTACAGTTTTTGAATGTGAAAAATTCGTCATATACAGCAGATTCATTTCCTAATTTAGTCAGATAATAAAATGAGGGCATATTCTCTACATATGCATCATGCAGGTTGAGGCGGAGATCACTGGGGCAGGGGAGGCAGGAATCGCTTCTGCCTCCAAAGGGGAATTGGACCCAGGTAGAAAATTTTACAGGAGATAATCCACCAAATAGGTAATCCACAAGCGAATAACTGAAGAAGACTATTCAGCCTAATATGAGAGAACTGAAAGAATACCATACTTAAACCTAGACTATATCAGAAGCATGTCAGAGTCTAGAGCAATAACCACGTACTTTAAGAACCAGAAAACCAAACCCGTTGCCATCAAGTCGATTCCGACTAATAGCAGTCCTATAGGACAGAATAAAACTGCCTGATAGGGTTTCCAAGGAGCGCCTGGTAGATTCAGACTGCCAGCCTTTTGGTTAGCAGCCGAGCTCTTAACCACCATGCCACCAGGGCTCCAGTCACGTACTTAGGTGCTGTTAATTTTGAATGAATAGATAAAACTGAGGAATAAGTAATAGAGCAGAGCAGCACAATGTGAAGAGACAAAAAGTGCAGATGAAGACTACTTCTATTTTTAAATCTTAACTTTATGAAAGTGTTGGATTAATAAAGGATCCCTGGTGGTGCAGTGATTAAGCACTTGGCTGCAAACCAAAAAGGTCAGTGGTTCAAACCCATCAACCACTCCGTGGGAGAAAGATGTGACAGTCTGCTTACATAAAGATTACAGCCTTGGAAACCCTACGGAGCAGTTCTGCTATGTCCTGTAGGGTCTCTGTGAGTTGGGACAAGAGTGGAGTTTTGTTTGCATTAACAAGTACAACGATACTGAGATCTTCTTCTGGTGAGTCTGCATATCACTGTTGTGGGGAAGGGTGGCTTAGAAACCCAAAGTCATCTCTTAATTCCTCTAGCCAGTTATTAAGATGGAAATATCCTATTTATCTGAATTATTTTACTAAATTGGAAAGTATGATTCCTCAGGACTATTGGGCAATAATTGACCAGATCCCTCTGGGCTCAAAATTCACTCTGATGTTTGTATGGAGATAATTAATTCAGAATTAGTCTTTAATGTTTTATTTGGCAAGTTACCATAAAACACATATTTCTTTCTCAGTAGAGTCATATGCATATTTCCTTAGTGTTTTGAAAACTGATCTATGAGTTTTTATGAGATAAGATGCCTAGAGTCCTAATAAAAGTGATTTAATACTTTAAAGACCATATTCTGTTGTATAGATCAAAAATATTGCTGTACGTTCACTGCCTTTTCTGTCCTCAGCTAATCCTGGAGAGGGAAGTAGAGTAGAGTTAGCAAATCATTTATAGAGCTCTAAGATCCCTGTGAAGGAGCAAACATTCTATATAAAAAAAGTTGATTCAAATATCTAAAAAAATCGATTTCATGAAATAAAAGCAAAGAACATTAAAACAGTATTCTTACAATGAAAAATTATAAAATTTAACAAATACATGGGAAAATATTCTGTATATAACTGCTGTCATGAGTTCAGTACAGATACCATAATTTTTGGAATTGTACTCTTTTTCTGAGGCCACCATGAACGGGAACATACAATGATGTTCGATAGATAATCGAAGATTCCTCCCCCCCACCATTGCCATTGAGTCGATTCCAACTCATAGCAACCCTATAGAACAGAGTAGAACTGCCCCATAGGGTTTCCAAGGAGCAGTTGGTGGATTTGAACTGCCAGCCTTTTGGTTAGCAACCAAACTTTCAACCACTGTGCCACCAGGGCTACAAAGATAGTCATGCCAAAAATGAATAAAAAAATATAATTGGCATGTCAGGTTTGATGTGTTTCCTTGTGAAAATGGCATTGATAGTGGCATTTTGAACATCTTTTAAAACAGTGGCCATTGGGTCGATTCCAATTCATTGTGACCCCTTGTGTGCCAGAATAGAAATGTGCTCCGTACGGTTTTCAGTGGCTGATTTTTCCAAGTAGATCGCTAAGTCTTTCTTCCTAGGTGCCTCTGGGTGGACTCAACCCTTCAGCCTTTTGGTTAGCAGCTGAGCACATTAACTGTTTGTACTACCTAGGGACTCTGGACATCTTTTACCTTTCTTTAAATCCCCAAAAGTTGAAGAAACGAATGTTTAGATTTCTGTTCATGGTTCTGTGAAAACCTTTTCGTTTTTCAGATTAGAAGTAATCAGATGTTATTGTACATTGCTTGCTCACTGTAAGTACCTTTTCCATTTCAACATTATCATCAAACGAGTCCTGGTAGTATATGACATCTTAACAATTCACTTGCCAATACTTCCCACTTTGAGTAAGAAGACATCACAGTCGTTGCAGTGGCCACTAGGGGTTCTCCCATGAATTCACTAAAAGGACAATTAGTGTCACCATTTCTGCCATGAACATGGATTATGTGGAAGATTCCTGTGGCTGTTGTGGATAAAATACAGTCATAGAATAATGTGTTTTTTATTTTCATCATATTCTGTATTTCAACAAAACAAGAGGAATTTACCTGTAAAGAACTCTTAAGTTGGGGAAAAGAGAAGGAGAGATGTTTAAAAATCCTTATTTTAAATGTGTTTCCTGTATGAAACACAAATATTTGTTGAAAATATTAAACCGTATAGTTTTCTTGTTTCCATTTCTAATTTCTGCCCTCTTGTAATCTACTTATAGTTATATATGTCAGTAAACCCCAAATTACCTTTAGAATGTTCTACTATTTTTTCCCAATATAGCAGGCAATTACATTTTATATGGAAGAGCCTAAACAATTGCTGTAAGGCTTTATAGAAAGCAGTAGAATCATACAGTAGCTATAATACTGCTAGTGGACCTCCTCTCCCCATCCCCCATTGTTTTTAGAATACTGTTAACAGTCCATTGTAGTTGTTTACCATATGAATTAATATATACAGTACAATTTAGCTTATACTGTATGGTTCCATTCATGTAAAGTAATAAAATAGGTAAAATTAATCTATGCTGTTAGAAGGGTCGCTATGAGTTGGAATCGACTCGATGGCAACTGGTTTAGTTTTGGTTTTTCTTGGTTAGGAAGAAGAGGATAGGGAGGGCTTCTCAGCTGCTGGTAAAGTTCTATTTCTTGTTCTGGGTGCTGGTTACATGAGTGAGCCATTCACTGAGCTGTACACTTAAGTGTGCCCTTTTATGCACGAATATCATGTTTCAGTAATCGTAAAGCATAACATTTTCATGAAATATTTTCAGAGTCTTCCTGTTTTAGCTATACATTTGTAAAATAAAGTAAGTATTCAAAAAGTTCTGGAAGAGAAATATTCTGATCAGTTCATTTCACAAAGAGTGTTCTTAATCACAGAATTCTAGAAGACCATATACTAAACCAAAACCAAACCCATTGCCGTTGAGTCTATTCCAATTCATAGCAACCCTATATAGGACAAAGTAGAACTGCCCCATAGGGTTTCCAAGGAGCAGCTGGAGGATTTGAACTGCCGACCTTTTGGTTAGCAGCCGAGCTCTTAACCACTGTGCTAGCAGGGCTCTGGAAGACCATATAAACATAGAAATTAAAATTCCTATAGCTGATTGATAAGAAAAAAATTAATACGTTTTATTCACATAGGACACATTGATTAAGGCAATAAATATGCCTAAAAAGAAAGTTATTTTTTACTTTACAACATTTTTTGAAAAAAAAATACTTAGGTAAAAAATCTGCCAATGTTTAGTATTGGTATGAGAATGTGTTTCAGTTTTACATGTTGCTTATGGCTAGAAAATTATTGTAATCTAGGTATTTTTAACTCAGTAAATATGTACCGATAATACCTTGCATGGTCTTGTCTTGCAAAATTTCATGTGTGCCATTCCTTCTACCCTACAAGCTGTTTCTTGCCTCTTTCCCAAACTTGGCTGACTCTCTTTTCTCAAGACTCAATGCAAGCATTACCTACTTGGGGACACATCTGCTTTCTAGATTGGATTAAGTGCCCCTCCTTTCTAGATTGGATTAAGTGCCTTGATAGCATCTCATGCATGGCATTTGTCACATCATTTCATAATCATTTGTCTTTCTTCCAAGCCTATAAACTCCCTAATACAGATAGTACATCTTTTATTTCTAAGTCTCCAGTGCCTAGCCCAATACTTGAAACGTGGATGCTCAGGTTTTTTTGTTGACTGAGTTGAATAAGAGAAGGTAAAAGAATCATTGTACAGTGAAACCTGTGAGAGCTGGAACTTGATGGAACTGCCTTGTTATTCCGGGTCTCAAAAGTTTTCCGCCTTGGACAGGTTGCAATCTTACTGCTTTTCTGTTGCTGCTTTTTGTGGAAAATATTTGAGTTTTCCTTCTCTGAAAGGTTCGTGCCTTTTACATGTTACGGCTTTCACAGGTTTTTCTATATAAACAAAAATAAAATAACGAATGCATTTATTAGATTTTACTACTAAGGAAAATCTGAAAACCAGTAAGGCTGTATATTCGTTATTCTGTTATTGGCTTGATATGTCAGATAATAATGTTTATTTCTTGATTTAGGTGTTTACTGTTGGTAGAATTTGTGCTCATCGTACCAGGATTTATCATAAACTGAAACATTTTAAATTCAAGCTCTACCAGGAATGTTGCTCCATTGCAAAGATAGAAGAAATGGAAGATGAACAGGTCAAAGAAACAGTGGAAAGAATTTTCAGTCAGTCAAAAGAAAGTGGCTGGATTAAGAAGGTAAAATGAATGTACAGGAACCATCCAATTCAGTAGATTCGGGAGCCTAATTATGATCAGCCAAAGGATAAATGATTGGAAGAAAGTGAAATTTAAAAGAAACTCTCTCCTCTCATTGTCTTTGTATTGTCTTTTCTTCCACCTATTCCTTTCATGCTTTTTGTTGTCCTACCCGGAATAGGTGCCTAGAGTTTATAAGCATTCACTCAGCTCATCAGATAAATTTTAATAAGCAGTAATACTGTCCCTTAATGAGAAGTCTCTGCCCTTTCACTTTTATATATGTAGTATCCCTTACAAACATACTAAGTTCCTTTATTTTTTTTGTCAAAAGTAGAGGACTCACCTCTACTTGTCTGTTTCCTATTCTTTAGAACAGTTCTTGTGACCTGAGAGTGAAGAAGCACCTCGTGCCAGTCTGAGGAAAGGATCTCAGCTGCCAGTTCTAATGCCGCCCACATCCTCTTCTGGAGGACATGGGACTGAGCAGTGAGCATTGTAACTGAAGATCAAGGGGAATGCAGAGATTTCAGGCCACAGCACTGATTCTGATTCCCCCATATCCTGTTGATTACTAAATTTGATATCAGGGGTAAAGTGGGGGTTTTGAAGAAGTGCAGTGGATTCCTGAAGATCTACTGGCAGCTTACAAGCTCTGGACTGCTCACAGAGCTTTTAGAATTGTTTATAGTACATGGAAAGAATGCTAATATGATTGCAGTCTTCTGAAACAAGTCTAGTTACATGAATATGTAAGAGAGAACAAATAGTAGATTTTCAGGCACTGAGATCAACAGTATTTTTATCTTTAAAAAAAAAAAAAAAAAAGAAGGCCTGACCTGAGATCCATTGCTTGGGTTATGTCATAAAGAAACTTGTAAAAGAGGAAAATAAAAAAGAAAGCAAGGAGAACTTAGGAATAAATATATGAGCAAAGGGAAAGAAAAAGAGAACAGCAAAAAAGGAACTTATTAGAGCTCAGTGGAGGTCTCCATTGTCTGGAGAATAACATCACTATTGGTTTTCCCTTTTGACAGTTACCCTCTCACCACAGCCCCCACCCACTAATCCCCTGGCCTGCTCCCCAGCATCTTGACCATTAAGTCTTCTTTCTCTCATTTTAGTCTCTTCAGCTTTTTATCTTTTACTTTGCTTCTACTTCTCCCCTCCCCTGCCAGTTAGACTTCGTTCTTCTCCCACCATCTGTCTTTCTGTGTTTTTCCGTTTGCCTTAGGCAAGAGTCACCATTTATCCAATAACTTCCCCACTCTCCTCGTCATTTTCCCAGGAAATATTAAATTCTTAAGTGCTTTTTCTGGTGCATTTAAGTGTTGCCAAACCTTAGGTGGATTGAAAGACTTATTGGGACACCACATTGATGAAGAACTGTGTACTACGTGTAGAAAAATCACTGTACATATATATTAATGGTTAATATAGAATAATATTATAATGAAGAAAAATAAAAAGCATCTCCAAATCACATAGCTTAGAGAAATCTTACTAAAGTTTGGGATAACAGAAGGGAGTAGGAAAAAAAAGAAATTCTTAGGAGAAGAAAAGCTGAGTTGTTATGTTATGCTTAAAGAATAACACTTAGCATTGGGCATTGAAGGTATTTCAAGGTTGTGTGTGTGTTTGGGACAGTGTGCACATTTTTGCACATAAAAATCCCAAGGCGCTTCATTTTTTTGGGATTCCTCCTACTTTAAAAAATATTTGTCCATAGACTTTCTCAAATTTTTTCCTAGAAACCATTGAAGTTTATAGCGAGTATAAACCTATATACAACTTTTTGTGCTGTGATTAAATTTCAAGATTTGTCAAGTGCTCTGGCATTTCTTAGCTTGACTCTGTCCGTGTGTGTGTGTGTGTGTGTGTGTGTGTGTGTCTGTCTGTGTGTGTGTCTGTGTGTGTCTGTGTGTGTCTGTGTGTGTGTGTGAGATAACCCTGCATGTGTTCTTGTGATGGGTGCCTCCTCCTTTGTTTGGCTGCTTTCTCATGGCCCTAGTTACTAAGACCCTTTAGAATTCCTTGGACTCAGTGCTATTTCAATGCCCATATCTATGGCTCTTTGTGCTCTTAACTCCCAATGATGTCAGCCCCTTCTTTTGTCTTACACAAACTGTTTTTCCTCCCTCAGCTTGTGTTCCATACCTTGCTTTTTCCTTACCTGCCCTTTCTTCCACCAAACACTTTTCTTCCATTATCTCAGGATATCTCAGCACTTCTTCCCAAACCAAAAAAAAAAAAAAACCCATTGCTGTTGAGTTGATTCCAACTCACAGCAACTCTATAGGACAGAGTATAACTGCCCCATAGGATTTCCAAGGAGTAGCTGGTGGATTCAAACTGCTGACCTTTTGGTTAGCAGCTGAGCTCTTAACCACTGCGCCACCAGAGCTCCCTTCCTCCCAAAGGCCTGCCAATTAGACTGACTTTCTTCTTTCCATCGTTCTTCCTAACACTTCAACTACGATAACTTTTTAATCTAATGATATTAAAGGGGTAGGAACAACTTGAGTGTAAAAAAAGAGCAAATGATAAGAAAATTATAACAAAAATCTATAATGTAATAATAATATGATATGCCTTATTCTAAAATAGAGCTGAAGAATATACTATAGTATGCCAGTGGCAAAATTCCAACTTTTTTTTTCATTAAGAAGAGAGTTCATATGATAATGAGGTTTCCAGGGAAGTTCATAGGATTGTTGGGATGGGGTGGTGGGTACATGAGAACCAGGGAGTGGAGAAAGTATGTCAATAAAAATATCAAGTTTTAATTTTATAGTTATACTTACTTTTTAAACATATTGCATAAATATTGTTACATAAGTAAGAATTTAAAATTATTATTGAAGATCCCTCCCCTTTCTGAAACTCTTCTCATTTGTTCTCTTCCTTTTCCCTTTTTTAATATCTTTTTCCTTCCTCTTTTCTTCCATGCCTTAAACTGGTACTTCTTGAAACTTGGCCCTAAACTACCTATATTGGAATCACCTAGGAGTTTGTGTGGAGTCCCTAGGTGGCACAGATAGTTAAGTACTTGACTACTGACCAAAAGGTTGGTGGGTCGAACCCATCAAGAGGTGTCACAGAAGATAAGACCTGGTCACTTCCATGAAAACCCTGTAGAGCACAGAGTAGAACACATAACACACATAGGGTCTCTGTGAGATGGCAACTGGTGTGGTTTTGTTTTGTTTTATTTTGTTTTGGTTAGGAGTTTGTGAAAAAAATCATAATCCCTTGCCTCACCCCAGACCTACTGGTTGAGCATGCTTGGAGGTGGTAAACACCTAATGTTTAAGAAAGTAGGTGATTCTTAAGCAAATTAAAGATTAAGGACCACTGCTTTAAAAAACATGTTGCGGCTAACTTATATCCTCTCCCTCTCTCAGCTCTCTCCCTTGGCAAATCCATCCCTTTTTGCAGGTCTAGCTGCTGCTTTGGGTAGAAGACTCCACATTCTTCCTTTTATGTTCTTACCTCTCTCCCATACTCCATTCCCATAGTTCCAGCTGTTTTCATTGATAGGTCTCTCTGGCACTGTAAGAGAGTAGTCTTCATTACTAAAGTAAACCCAAAACTCTCCAGGTTTTTAGTAAGGAAAAACTGTGGAAGGAAGATCTTTAGGTCAGGATAGCCAAGTAATAGTAATTGCCGTCTGAGTTTCACTTTCCTTTTTGAGATTTTTCTTTTTTCACTGCAATGCTGTGCCTCGCTCCCACCATTTAAATCTCAGAAACAGTATAATATAGTAGTTAAAAGCATGGCTTTGCATATTTGCTCTGCCACTTACTTGCTGTAGAATTTTAGGGCAAGTTACTTTATTTCTGTAAGCCTAAGTTTTCTCATCTGTAAAATAGGAACAAAAACAATAATAATAGAGTTACAGATAGCACATTTTAAGCATTTAGTATAGGACCTAGCAAATGGTAAGTAAGCAGTAAATGTTACCCATTTTTAGTAATAAAAGCAAGGAGAGATTTTCCTCTCGTTTTCTTAGTAGAGCCTAAGACAAGTTGTAATTTTCCAAAAGAAATCTACTAAATAATAGAGAAAACAAGAATATAAAGAAACATAATATAAAAAGCTGAAAAACACCCATACTTTTAAAGTACAAGTTTTTAATCCTAGAGTACTTATATCTAATGGAAGCTGTCTGAGTACTAGGCCAAAAGAATCCCAAACTAGTCCATAGGCTCTTTCCCCACAAGTTCTTTTCTTCATCCTTTCCAGAGGAAGTGATGCAATTACAGATACCTGAGGGAAAAAGAGTTTTGTGGCCCATGTCTAGAAGGAAACCACACTCTTCACATACCCTTCTATGGATCCTTGTCACCACAAAAATGTGGCTCAGCAGAATCCTTTCTTACCCCATTGGGTTTAGAGATTGAGTTCATGAATAGAGTCAAGAAACCATTGAATCATTTAATCTCCTCAACTGAAGTAACTTTCCTCATAAGTACCTGGAATTCTACGTGCCTGAAAGTGATCACATGTATATCCTCCCTTCACCCAACTTCCCTGAGAAGTACCCCTGCCATTATTTTCTTACTCTCTCAACCTTAGAATCTTCAAATCATCCTTGACTCCTCTCTTACGTGCTACCTTGCTCCTTACTCTCCAGCTTCATTGCTATCACACAAATCTGGATCCTCATTACCTGACTCATATCCAGTTGCCAAACTATTCTAAACATGACTGTTGTACGAATCTTCAGTCCTCCACTCAAAAGCAGTCTGTCAAATTATTACTAAATTCCTTAACCTAGCATTTCATACTTCTTATTCTCTTACCTCAACATTTTTGGTTCAGACCTCTCTCTATTTCCCTAAAAAAAACTCAGCTTGTAGTCATATCTCCTACTTTTTTGTCTTGCATTATTAGATGGACTGTTGTTTCCTACAGAAAGCTGTCCCTATCAAATCTTTACCTACTGAATATTTTTCTCCCAGACACAGCTTAAAAGCCAATTTCTTTCTTTCCTGGTCACCTCAACTAACCATGACCTCTCTTCTGAACCCCCATAACACTCATGGCACTTACTATTGATTGTAACTTGTGTATTGCTATTAAGCTCTATTCTCCTTAGAAGCAGGGAAAGTGTCTTATATTTCTTATACCTAGACATTGATTAGCGAAATATTTGATATATATTGTGCATTCAACAAGACTTTGTCAAATGAATGATTGAAATCATTACATTTTTGTTAAAACATTAGAAACATTGAGAGTTATGAAAATAATAATAGTCAGCTTTAACTATTTCCAGTGTTTTCTGTGATTTAGAAATAACTTATTCTAAATTAAACCCTTTTTTATAATAAAAATGATTTTGTTCATTAAACGTGCTTGTTTCTGTTTGTGTCTATAGATTGAAAAGGCCAAGCTTACCTTCATTTCCTTTGAGTAAAATAACTAGCTTTCTTATTGTATATGCAGAAATATGGTCAACTTGAAGAATATCTCAGTCTTGCGGATTACTTTCAAGATGAGAAGTTTGACTGAATTATAGCACATTTCCTTCAGAGAAGATTTTATAAATACCTGTAAATACGAAGATCATGACTCTTGTTACCTTGTATCATGTGACATGTATTTATGTATTGTATGTATAGCTTCATGGCAAAATGTCTTGTGTAAAACATATGTTCATCTTAATTTCTGTGAAATGGGACTCTACAACTTAATAAAACTTGTATCAGATGTACATAGAAAACATAATTTGACTAATTATGAAGTCATTAAATATATTTTAAAATTATGTAACAGTGACTTTATGACAGCTGGCTATCAAGTGAATGAGACGCTCATGTCCTGTCAGTTTAGTAGAAATATAATGTATTTTAAAATGTATTTAGTCTAACATCTGTATGTATTCATTGCTTTTAATCTCTGCCCATATCTGTTTATTACCCATTTGCCGTATTAAATGATCTTCACTAAATACATTTTAACACAGCCCTGGTGGCACGGTGGTTAAACGTTCGGCTGCTAATCAAAAGGTCGGCAGTTCGAATCCACTAGCCACTCCTTAGAAACCCTATGGGGTAGTTCTGCTCTGTCCTGTAGGGTTGCTGTGGGTCACAGTTGACTCGACGTCTGCAGGTTTTCACCTAAGTCAGTGGGCAGTAGAAGAAACCTCAGTATATTATTCACTTCAGTCCCCTTGCCTGGGAATCAGACTTGAGTTTACCTATTCCAACTAGAGGAGTGCTTTTTTCTTTCTCTAAAGTTTCCCTTAGACATGGATTTTAGGCCTCCAGAGTTTTTCAGCCCTGGATTCACGAATAATTTCATGATATATATTTTCATGCTTTATAATACTCTTTTCTATTCGATTTTATCTAGGTGTTAATGATTGAAGTGTATTTTATTTATTTTTATCTTTAACTTTTCCCATAAAGTATATATGTTAGGACCAGAATATTGCAAAGACAAATTTAGCCAAAAATACTTTTAAAATTATATTTTGGCATCTGCATGGTTTTGCACATCTAAGTTTTCACTGAATAAAGTAAAATGTACAGTTCCAGAGTGAACAAATGGACCCTGTCTGTTCTTTATTTTTAGTTCTTTCTGGTGTTCTAGTAGGACCTATTCTACTGTGGAATTTTAGATACTTGTGTCTTACTGGAAGTGTTGGTTGAACCTGGCTTCATCTGTTAAGTGGTTCGTGGCATGGACCTCAGTATATTTGAATACTTAAAAAGCTATAATTTATTAAGTCCTTAACGTGGAGATTACTTAATTACACCTACTCCTCACTATCGTTGTCCTACGTTTCACATTTATGACAATAGTAAAAAATCTATCCAAGTATTTTGTGCACTAACGATGTACATCTGGCAGTAACAAATGCCAAGGTGCAAGGCAAGAGTAACTCTGGCTGTGATGGTTAAGGTTATATGTCAACTTGGCTGGGCCATGATTCTTAGTGGTTTGGCACTATTGTAATGATATAATTTGGCAATGATGTTAATGATATTGTCATCCTCCGTTTTATGATCTGATGTGGTCATTCTCCAGTTTCACATAATGCTGACTTTTGCATAACAACCTGGTCTTTGGAATCCATCCATGTCGATAAGTGAGGAGTGAGTGTAATATTTTCTGCAACTTATTTCTTGAAATTATCCCTATTACTGTAAACAAACTGGGTAAAAAATAACTCAGAGTGGTAAGATGCTGAAGTTTAATGTGTGGAGTGCATCAAAAGTGTGAAATAGAAATTTCAGTCACATATCTCTACCCTTCTTACATATCTCTGGCATATGGAAAGAATCCTTAACAGAATAAAAGCGATGCCAGAGTTGCAAGGTGAGGATGAAGTGGGTGTCCAGAAAGAAGCAAGGCAGAGCTAGAGGAGAAGTGATAGTCAAGTTGGAAGGGTGAAGGAGTATGAATGACTTGTAAAAAGCAAGGCCAGAGAAAACAAAAGAGAATTAACTCTGAAGTATCTCTGTGATGACCCTCAAAGCAGCACCGCTCATATGTAACACTACAAACAAGATTAAGACAGCTCAAGAATGAAAGAGTTCCAACTAGAGTATTTTTTTATTTATCGTTTTTAATGCATTTAGTTTATAACATTAAGGTAATAATGATTCCAGGGACTAATGATGGCAGCTGACTCAGTTCCTACGTTAGGCATCTTTTTGGTGTGAAGCACTTTACCTGTTCGAACAACATTCTGGCTGTTGACCAGACAATGCCAATAGGTAGTTTTTCTCATGTCTGAGGTCATTGCAACTGAGCAAGCTGCTTCAGTGGGTGTCTGGAGAATACTAGAGGCTTTTAGTTTCATAATAACACCAAAAGAATGGCAAAGAGGCTATTAGGAAGTGAGAATTATGCATTAGGGAACCAAAAACAAGTAATTTACAAGAAAATTGACAATTTTTACAGGTACTATTACCTACTATATTTTTTATTTTATGATCATCAGTATCATTCAATCAATATACTAAAATAATTTGTGAGCTTGTGTTCATATGTCTGAGTTTTTTTTAGATCTGCACATTTGTTACAGTATTAGGAGCTTTAGTGTTAGCTAGCTATGGGTAGTAGAGATGATACAGAAAACAGAAATGGACAAGTAAAAGGGAAGTAATATTTGAAAGAATCCATAAGTCTATACAGAATTTTCAGGATTGCAGGGTGACAATACCATAAAAGAGCAATTGGATGTTAATTAGTCATATTTCCTACCTTGTTTGCTCTCAGCCTTATTCAGGTGAGTAGTTCTATCTACTCAGTCCTTGGGAGTATTACCAAACTTACTTAGAGTCCAGATTGATTGTGGGGTAATTGCAGCCCACGAACTACTTTGGGATAGCCTGCCTTCCCTACTTTCCACAATAGATAAATTGAGGCAGCAACCCTTGTGGTTAAGAGAGGATAGGTTTGAAGTCAGTTGTGAGTCTTGGTTTATTCCTTCCTAGCTACATGACCTGGAACAAGTAATTTCTATGAGCCTCAGTTTTCTCATTTAAAAATAAAAAATACCTCTCAGGATTGTTTGTGAATTAAACCAGTTACTTCTAAGTCTATTCTGACTCATGGCAACCTCATGTGTATCAGAGTAGAACTGTGCTCCCTAGGGTTTTCAATGACTGATTTTTCAGAAGTAGATCTCCAGGCCTTCCAAGGCCCCTCTGGGTGGACTTTTGAACCTCCAGCCTTTTGGTTAACAGCAGAGCATGTTGATCATTTGCACCACTCAGACTTTATGTGTAGATTAAGGAAGATCATATATGCTAAGCTATGCCTGAAACAGTGATTGTTTAATAAATAATAACTGATGTGAATGGAGATGAAAATGATGATTAATGATGTCAATTTGAGATTAAATGGTTGTGTAAGGGTGTGTATAAAAGACGTTCCAAAGAATTGTCCTACACCATGAGAATATAGTATGAACATTTATTAAATATCTTTATAATTTTTAAAGTGTGCACAAGTCCGGCATAGAAATTAAAGTTTCTATCATTTAGGAGTAGCTAATTTGACCAAGGACTCCATGTTACTGCAGGCTGTAGAGTGAACAGTAGGGTTTAAATTGAAACATTTGTTTTCCTTTTATCAAGCATGGTAGCTGCATGTAAAATTCCCATAGGAATAGAATATACTGTCTAATAAACACAGTTTTTAAAAGGTCAAATATAAAATTTATCAAAACTTCTTCACTTTTTAATGACATGATAGTTTTAAGAAACTTGAATGAGAGTTCTCCATTCAAATTTTGCATACCTAATAACAAAGATACTTTTCTTCCTTTCTCCGTATGATGGATGAGGAGCTTAGCCCTGGAAGGGACAGAGAGAGCTATGTTTCAATGAAAAAAAAGTTATATTCTGTCAAAGTGTACTTGTCCCCGTTTCCAAACTAACATTCCAGGATTTGTGAAAATGGACTAAAGTAGACCAGTCTATAGGGAACTAAATTGTAAATAAACTCAGTCTTAAAGTGTCTGCTTGATTTTACCCATTCATTTCTATCCATAGTTCAGTTTAAAGCAAGACCATGTTACTGAAATGCCAGAGTTACTTTAATAAAGCTTCATTGCTTGAGACTTCAAATTCAAACGACTTCCAAGTTAGGACACCTAGAATGTTTATGGTCCTCACTGCCCCAATACTGCATTGTGTTCATTTTAATGTATTCTGTATAATTAATAATGACAAACAGAATCCTCTGTAAAGTTTGTCATTATCACTGAAGATGAAGGGACGATAGTTAAGGGTTCTGTCTGAGTTATTAAACTTTTAGAAACCCGACTGCTCCATATCGATTTTCCTCATTATGTACATAAACCAGATAATGGTGGATACCTCAGATTTTCATTTGGTTTGCCATAGGCAGTCTTGTCTTTTAAAATAAAAACACCCTCTCCCTTTTTTAAAAAAATTTTCTAGAACTGGTACTGGTAATTTCATCACCTTCATAAAATATTTTATCGACTCCTACTGATTTGCTTATGGTCACCCAGACTGACTTATCCAGAGACACACAAACAGGCAGGCAGGTAGACATATACCTGCCTGCCCTTAAGGAGCTAACAATATCCTTTTCCCTCCTCTCCTCACCCTCCCCCCCACCCAATTATGTACCAAAAAATCCCGTTGCCGTGGAGTCAATTTCGACTCTCACTCCCCTGATGGGACAGAGTAGAACTGCCCCCATAGAGTTTCCAAGGCGCGGCTGGTGGATTCGAACTGCCGACATTTTAGTTTACAGCCGAGAGCTTAATCACTGCGCCACCGGGGTCCCCCTATAGGTACAGTCTTCCCCATTATTCTAATGAACATTTCTTCAGGGCTTACCCGGCTCTCGCTAGGGTGCTTAGTGGTGTCGTTAACAACATATTGAAAAATGAAAATGATATTCTCAGGGGAATATAAGGTAGGTCTGAAAGGGAAAATACATTCCCTGGCCGGGAATTTCTTGAACATTTAGAGCTGGTGAAATCGTTGTGTAGGGGTTGGGGAATTTCCCCCAGCCTTTCCCGCTTCAGCACGTCTGAGGCTGAGCGACGGCTTTTGAGATGCGCAGGCTTTGGGATTTACCTCTTCAGCCACTGGGAGGCCCTCTGCGTTCCCCTTTCCCCGGTGTCTGGCTGTAATTACTCACTCGTGCAGTGGCACCAGCCTTCCACCAGGGAGCCTCGATTAGGCTCTCCCGCCCTCCC
>NW_004444077.1:1350347-1375847 GCF_000243295.1 Trichechus manatus latirostris
CTGCAGCTTGCTGGCTCTCTCTTTCTCCCTGTCTCACTCTCTCTCTTTCTCTCCCTTTCCTATCGGAGCACAATGAAAGCCTGTGTATCGCCGTGACTCCGGGCAGTGGAGCCAGTGTCAGCAAAGCGGCTAACAAGAGACGAGAAAGAGAAAGGAAAATTCAAGCTACTTTTTTTTCCATCTATAAAACGGAGCAATACAAGAGATAGAACCACATTGCTTATTGCGAGTCCAGACCCTCAGATCCCCTGGCCGGGGATGGAATGTACAAAAGTGGACAGAAAAGTGGCTGGACATGACTCGGTGCAATTTGCTGGAAGTTTGTAAGTTTGACCATCGTTTATAAATTACTCTCGGGAGAGTTTGTCTCTCTTGATACTGTATTAGAATAGAGCCGGGGGTGAGGAATAGAAACGTAAGCGGGAAAGAAAAAAATGTGGTGAAGGATCTCTCTCAGTGGCTAGCGACTTCAGATTGCTTTCATTTAAAGCTAGGAAACCTTAGAGGGAATGAGGATTTTACCGGTGATTGGATTAGCTGAAGAAAAAAGCATGGTTCAAAAGTCCGGTTACTGACATTGTTAACAATTGAAAAGCTGTCTCCCTCTTTTGGGAGAAGACAACATTCTACAGTACCCCAAAGAGGAGAAAGCACCGGGAGCAAAGGGGAAGGGAAGAAAAAAGCCAAAAGACAGTTTCCCTTGGTTTTTGCACGTTTTGAACATTAACTTCGAAAATCTGAAACAGCACATTTTTTTTTTTAACCTGAGAAAAAGTAAAGGCTGCGGGTTACATAGACCATGGTAGAAATGTGTTTCTTTGCAGATACAGCCTCATAAAGAATTTTTCTGAAACAAGTAGGTGAGGGGGAGTCCAGCTCTCTATTAATATCTCCCTCAATTCCCTTTGCTGTCTCTTTCTGTCTCTCGCTTGACAATTCCTGAATTCTTCATCTATCCCCCCAGATCGAGTGTTTATGAAGTACCTAGTGGCTCTTGTCAGCTTGGTGGGGGAAAAAAATCCACCAACTCTGTCCAACTTCTCCAGAGCTGTCAAACGCAATTAGAGTAAGTTGATCAGGGTTTGTTTCCAACTTATCCTCTCCAATTGGTTTCTATTCTTTCTCCCCACCCTCTTTTTACTAGCTCCCCTCCCCCATACCTTCTCCACAGCTCCCCCAACCTCTGAAGACCTCTATTCATGTGGCCCTGAACACTGAGCTCACATTGTCAAAAACAGATTTGCCTGCAATAGCCAGCAGTAGCCTCCGTCCACCTCACCATCCCAGAGGCAGCAATCATTGTGTCCAGTAAGATGGGGGACACAGCGCCCCCACAGGCCCCTGCAGGGGGGCTAGGAGGGGCCCCTGGGGCGGGACTCCTTGGAGGGGGCTCAGTCACCCCGAGAGTGCACAGCGCTATCGTGGAGCGCCTCCGGGCTCGGATAGCTGTCTGCCGCCAACACCACCTGAGCTGTGAAGGACGCTACGAACGTGGTAGGGCCGAGAGCTCAGACCGGGAAAGAGAGAGCACCTTGCAGCTCCTGAGCCTTGTCCAGCATGGCCAGGGGGCAAGAAAGGCTGGCAAACACACCAAGGCCACCACCACTGCTGCCACCACTACAGCCCCTCCACCGCCCCCAGCTGCCCCACCTCCAGCTTCCCAAGGAGCAGCAACAGCAGCTCCACCGCCCCCACCAGACTACCACCATCACCACCAGCAGCACCTGCTGAACAGTAGCAATAATGGTGGCGGTGGTGGGATCAACGGGGAGCAGCAGCCACCAGCTTCAACCTCGGGCGACCAGAGGAACTCAGCCCTGATTGCGGTAAGGCACCTGGTTTTCTCATGTTTCTGGCTGTGGTCATGTGGCCTTTTTGTGAGGGCAGAGCTTGCATTGGCCTAACTTAAGCAGATGGCAGTGGAGAGGGCCATGATGTTGCCTGACTACCTCAAAGGCCATCGGGTATGTTGTTTGTGCAATTTTGTACTCTTACTCATCGAATTCCGCTGCGGATCATTCATGGGTTTCCCTCCACATGTAGAGTTTTCCTTAACTGGTGGGAAACCTGAGTTTTCCAGAGGCTCTCGGGCGGCCAGAGATGGTAGAAGAGGCTACAAAATCTGAGCCACTGAGGAAGGCCCTGTGTCAATGATCTTCCTGCTTCGACTAGCCAGTTCTGATTAGGCCTGGCAAGCATTCATCAGTCTGAAAGCCTTTATCAGCCCGGCTGACCTTTGGCAAAACTTTTTCCTTCTTGCCCCATTCCTCCTCCCCTCTGAAGTGGGCCCATCTCCTTGAGTTAAGAAAACATAAATGGTATCTGTAGTACAGAGTAATTCCCTGAGTGTTCCCTCTGTCCCAAAAAAATTGAAGGGAAAATATTCCAAAGATAGACCGATGAGGAAATATTTCTAAGATGCCTACTCCCTGATTTCCTATAGACCTCCCCACCCGCTCCCGTCTAGCTTCTTTCCATAGGCACCCCAATCCAGGAGTGCTAACCAACAGCATTCATCTAAGTGGGCAGGCAGAAAGGGCCTGTTTACACAGAGATCATCCTAGGTAGTGCCTTGTCTTCAGCCACTTCTGGTGATAGGATATCAAACCCAAAAGTTGTGATTAAGTTTCTCGGAGGCACAGACACACCCCATCCCAGAGGGAGTATCCCTTGAATCATTGGCTCCTGGTGCCAGCCCTGGTCAGGTGACTGCCTGCTGTGTGCTGGCTTCCCCAGAAGCTGCTGGGCCAGTGTCCTCTGGGTAGAAGGTGGCGCCCTGCCCTGCAGCCCTGCAGGCTTCCTCCATTGCTGAGTCCTGCGGGGCCCTTGAAGTTCTGCGTCTGCTTATAACACAGTTCCAGTTTACCCAAACCAGCCTTTATGAAAGTCAGCAGCAGGAAATGGTCATGCAAGCCCAAAAGTGCTCAAAACATCCAAAGGAGAGGATGACAAGTAGCCCACCGAACTCCTCATCCAAAGGAGCCTGAAAAGGAGTTCTAGGCAGAGGGGCATCCTCCAGCCAGGTCCATAGGATTCTTCTTTCTGAACCCCGTCCCTCCCTGGCTTGGATCTGTGGTGATAAAGTCTCCAGGAAGACAATTGCAACTTCCTGAAGCCAGCTCCTGATGAAAAATAACTTATTGCTAACAGCGAAGTTGACTAGGGTTTACTGTTTTATCCCTGAATACAATTAGCCTGTGGGGTTGCAGTAACACTTTAAGGTCTAATTTTCTTTCTCTACCACCTGCTCTATCCCCACCTCTCCCTGGAATTCCCTAGGAGAGCAGTGGGAGTTTGTTTTGTGAAAGAGAGATGCTGAGGTGAAGGAGGGGGGTAAAGAATTGCTCAAATGGAGAGAAGAATGAGGTTTGTATGTATGTGTGTGTCACCGGCATCTGCAGCCAAAAGTATCTAAATGCCTTGATTGTCCCCAGTAAATTTATAATCTGTCTGCAAGTCTCCCAATAATACGGCTTTGTGTGCTTCACGGTCTCCTGGTAAGTGTTTCTGGGGATGATACACAGAATGAGGCAACCAGCCCAAACCCGAGTGGAAAAGACTAATCTCTGCCGTGGGTGCCAAGACTGGAGGGGCCTTTAAAGGGCCACAGTCTGGGCTTGTCCTGTAGCTTCACCTCCCAGCCTCTGCCCAGCACCACAGTGGCATGTTTGCTTACAGCCCTGGTCTTTTGGTTTTTGCTTTTTCTCCAGCTTGGAAATAAAACGAGGTTGCCTCTTTCTCCTGGAGGTTTCAGGATGTGAAATGAAACCAACTTCAGTGGTTATTGAAACTTGACAATAGCAATACCCAAACTGAGAGAGAAGTGAGAGAACGGCATCTGAACCTTCCCAACTTTTAAAGGCTTACTGCTGCAGAAGCCAGAGGTGGCTTCTGTGCCACCCCTGTTGTAAGAGAGAATGTTTTCTCTCTTCCAGCCACTAGCCATCTCCTGAAGCATTCCCTTAGAGGAGCTCCTTCCCGGAGTGTAGGGATGATGAGAGGAGAAATGTGTGGAGTGAAAAAGAACAGTTTCTTTCCAATGGTTGCTTTTCACTGAAAATTGTAGTGCTGCAAGATTGGGCCCCCTCCTCCCTTTTTGGCTTTTGGAAATTCCCTCTCCATTTTAGCTTCTAAATTTGGCGCTTTGTTACTCAGCATGGTACTAAGAGATGGTGATGCAAGTACTGTATTAACTTGATAACATTGTGTCCAAAGGGAGGCCTCGGCATTTGGGAGTGATTCACATCTGCAGGTCTCACTTCACTTGAGTTCCTCTTATTTTCAGACACACTGTTAATTTAAAAGGGCCCCTGCTCAGAATGAGTGTTAGAATTATTTCTTAATTTTATTGCTGTTGGGTCCATAACCAGATTTATGTGGTCTGAGAGTGTTGAATGTATCACTTTAATAGTTAGTTTGTGTGCCACATGGCCATAAATATCCTTCAGAGAAAGGGAGAGAATATTGATCATCTAAGATCAAATACGTATTGGTGTCCATAGATGCAAGCTCTGCGTCCTTCATACCTTAGTACGATGCCTTGTGCATAGTGGGTAATATTTACTGAATGAATGAATGGATGAGAGGAAAGGAGAACTTCTGTGAGATAGTGTTGACTTTGAGGAGTGTTATACACTGCAAGGGATACATAATGTCTGAGTTCTTTCAATAGCCTAAGTTTCAAGAACAATGCAAGAATAGCCTCCGAGCCAGATCTAATTCTGTCCACATTAAGAATCTAATTCTGCAGTCCTTACTCAGCCAGTTTCTTCATTTAGCTCAAACACAAGTTCAGGGGGAAGCCCCGCTGCTGCAGAGACTGCAGGAATAAGGCTTTTCAGAGGGCCCAGATCACAGGACTTTGAGATCTGTCTTTCTAACCACTTGGAGCAGGCTTTATGCACTAAATCATTTTCTGGTGAAGTATGTTTGAGTCTTTGAATGGACTGTGAAGCTTAATAATTGCTGGTCAGTGGAACAGTAAGGCTTAGAGTGTCTGTGGTGAATTTTTAATCTTTCCCCTTTGCCTGAGACAAGTTCTTTTTCTGTTGCATCAACTGTACTGCTAGGATGGGTGGATAAGTGGTCCCAAATTGTCTTTGGCTTCAGAGATTATCTTTTCTCTAATGTGGTGTGGAGGAAAGAAAGCAGATCCGACAAGGAGTCTGTATCCCAGTTCTGTGCCTCCTTGATCACTTACCAGCTGTGTGACCTAGGACAAGTCACTTAACAGCCACCTGTAAAACTGAAAGAACAATAAGGCTGCCCTCTCTTGCTGAGAGAAGCAGATGAACATGTGTTTCTGAACAGGCTTTGGAAAAAATAAAGTAGTGCAGGAATGCAAGACATTATTAGTAGCATTACTAATAATAAACTACTAAACAATGAATTGATAGTACCAGTTTATTTTTTTCTAGGGATTAAAAGTATCCTGAGCTTTCAGTTGTCTGGTGAAATAGCTTTTATTGTAAATAGAGGGATTGGTATTTCAAATTTAGTGCTGTCAAGATAAGGCTGAGATATCAGTGTTCTTAAGTGTTCCTGAAGGTCCCAGTAAATCCTAGTTAAAATGTGCAATGTTGTGAAAGTGTTTGTGGTCTGGGAATGCATGTCCTTTACAGGCCCTTACGTGGGCTAGAGAAGCGTTTGGAAGGTGTGTCCACTGCAGTGTCTAAGGAATATTAGAAAAGTTGCTTACACAAACGGCATGGGAAAGTTAAATATTTTGTCAACAATAGTCTAGAATGTTAATTGTTAGCTTAAGAAAGTCAAACAAGTTAAATCATTACCAGAGTTCCTTGGTTATTTTGAACTGATAATAATCAAGTTTCCAATTGACAATTCAAAATTTGAGAGCTGTAAGTGGGGGACTGAGAACAGGAATGACTCATTGGCCAGATCTGGGTGTCTGTAGCTGTCCACATGACAAATGTCCTCCCCAGGACAGTGATAGGAGTGTTTACATTATTTATATGTGCAGCCATCAATTCCTTAAGAACTGACCTATTTTTGTCCTATTTTCCAGACTAAAGTAATAAAGGGAGAGTTCTTATCTATCCAGGACCTCTTTACCATATCTTTCAAGTAAATATAGTTATAAGATCTCACAAAGATAGAAGAGTTCAAGTGGAGGGAGAAGTTGCCACAATCCTTGAACAGAAATTGTCAGAAAGCTTGCTTTGACAGCAACGTGATGTTATCATATAAACCAAGATGTCTTGCTTGTTTAGGTCAATGTTTGTTTATAGAAGGTATCTGCTTTCTTTCTTAGAAATAATGTCATTGGTAGGTGGTGTTCATCATATCTTTCTATATTGTAAAGTTTAATACCTTATGGCTTCTCTCTGCCTGTAAGCATTTTGTAAGTACCAAGACAAACATTTAATGTTCTTAGACATAGCATGTAAATATCACTAAAAGTGTGGCTGTGAGTAACTGCTTTTGTTTTTATTTATTTATTTATTTTTGCTCCAGTATTTAATCTCAAAAACCCTAGAAGGAAATTTGAAAAAATCATCCAGTTCTCTTCGGCACTGCAGCTAAACCATTCTGAATGAATTCTACTACTACCTTTTGTTTAATTCAATCCCTTATATACATTCACAGGCAGGACCATGTTTCTTGAAAACTGTTCTAAATTCTTCTTTCTCCATTTTATTGCTAAATTTCTATCACATTCTAATAGGTTCTGTGGAAGAATAGAGTGAATTACTGAAGAAGACATATTCCCTTCTCACAATCTAGGGAGGAAATCAAGACGACCTCAATAAAGTGACAGTCAAGTACTAAGTAAAATGGACCAAAACTGAGAGAGAAAATCAGAGGAAGGGAGGAACAAATATTTATTGGCCTCTAGAATGTACAAAAGGAGCCCTGGTGGCATAATGGTTAAGCCCTTGGCTTCGCACCAAAAGGTAGGCAGTTTGGACCCACCAATGTCTCTAAAGGAGAAAAGACCTGGTGACCTGCTCCCATAAAGATTACACCCTAGGAAACCCCATGGGGCAGTTCTACTCTGTCATATAGGGCTGCTAGGAATTGGAATTAACTAGACGGCACACAACAACAGCATATACAAGGCACATATTTTATATAATATCTGCAAAAACTGGATAAATAAGCAATATTTGCTACATTTTACAAATAAGAAAACTAAGACTTAGAGATACAGTAAAATGGAGGAATTTAATGCATAGGTTTTATAGCTGGAACTGTGTTCAGATCCCTACTTCACACCCACTAGCTATATGAGCTTGGGGAAATAATTTTATCCTTTTCTGGACATCAGTATTTCATCTGTAGAACAAAACCAGTATTATTCAGCATAACAAACAGTCAGTATAGTGCCTGATACACAGGAGGTGCTCAAAACATGAGTACTGTTACTAATTGGAAGAAGAGAGAGTCACACCCAAGTCAGGATTAGCCTTATGGAGAATGTGGGTCACCAGTGGGGCCTGAAGGAGGCAGAGAATGTGGAAATGCGGGATGAGGTGGCTGCGTGCACACAGGG
Organism: Trichechus manatus latirostris; assembly: GCF_000243295.1. Taxonomy (NCBI): domain Eukaryota; kingdom Metazoa; phylum Chordata; class Mammalia; order Sirenia; family Trichechidae; genus Trichechus; species Trichechus manatus. The sequence goes on from NW_004444077.1 coordinate 1,357,861, forward strand.
CAAACCAATGGTGCCTGGAGGGGCAGAGAGAGAAGCCTGTCTGATATTATGGCTGGGTACAAGTGGTGAGGGGGACATGTGAGGTGGACCCACGTTCTGGAGGGTCTGGAGCTCTGGCAAGAGTAATTCAGAAACCTTGGAAAGTGGTAGAACAAGGAAGGCTCAGAGGAGTCAGCAGCTATGAAGCAATAATAATCCTTCATATACTTGAAGACAAGTATAACATTTCGCCTCCAGCAGTCTCATCTCATAGCACATTGCCTAAGTGTTCTGTATTACCTATCTTCAAGTCCCTTGAGCTGCTTAATGCCTTGCTATTTACACACTTCTCCCATTCATAGTGAGTTATATACAGCGTGACATGGCCTTTGGCATTGGAGGGAGATGGTTTTAAAAGCACACTAGCTAGACACAGAAGAGAAACTAAAAGAAACAGAACAAACTACACCTCTCTTCTTAGGCTTAGCAGGACTTCAGCGCAAACAAGAATTGCTCTGTGGGTAAAAGGGTATTCTCTTGATGTGTAAACTGATCCTCCCAACAAAAGAGTTTGCTTGTTTAGTTACTTGGAAAAGGTCTTTTCGTTTAAAAAGAAAAAATTGCTAGAAGAAATTTATGAGAAGCTGTGTTTCCAGACGGCCTTTGAGATGTACTTATTTACTTACTTGCTTTTTAACACAGATGTGTTACAGATTCTTTACTGCTCTAAGGTTCAGTTAGATACCCCAAAAAACCCAAAAAACACACAAAAAAATCAAACCCGTTGCTAGTGAGTTGATTCCGACTCATAGCGACACTGTAGGACAGAGTAGAACTGCCCCATAGGGTTTCCAAGGAGTGGTGGCTGGATTTAAACTGCTGACCTTTTGGTTAGCAGCCTGAGCTCTCAACTACCGTGCCACCAGGACCCCAGTTGGATACCAGTTTCCCCCATTTTTTCCCTATTCACAAGGAACAGGGGAGGTGCCCTGTGGAGTAGATGTCAGAGGAGAAAAGCCAATAAATGTTTCCCTCCCTGATTCATGGCGTGGTGGCGACCATAGCTAGTGGGCTGTCTACCTGTGGCTGCTGGTTTCAACCCTTTCCTACACATATCTAAGGGACAGATGTGAAAGTATAAAAGCTGTTCCACTTCCTTGTGGAGGGCATACAGAGAGAGGCTTAAGCATGCTCCACAAGGCCTGACAAAGGCAAGAGAGTAGGGTCCTACCACAGTCAGATTGCCAGAGAATGACTGTGAAAATGGGCAGATAGCAATATCGAATGCACTACAGCTCTCCATAGGTCTTAATGGTTTTAACAAAAGCTTTGAAACCTCACCTCAAGATTATGGGCAAGTGTGCTTTTTAGGATTTGGGAGAATCATTCATTAATTCAATAAATAATCACTGTGCAGTTAGTATATGCCATGCACTGTGCTGGGGATACATTAATGAGCAATTCCATATAGCCCTTGCTCTCATAGAATTTGCAGTCTAAAAGGGGTGTGGAGGGGGTTGGAAACAGAAGTGTTAAAGTTGGCTTGTTTAAGGAGACAAGGCAGCATAGCAGTCAAGAGCCTGGGGCCTGGGGTGAGACTACCTGGTTTCAAATTGTAGCTCTACATCTTAATTGCTGAATCTTTTTGGCTAAGTCAGTTAGTCAATTGAACCTTTTACCTCAATTTCTTCAGCTGTAAAATGGGAATGATAATAATAGAACAAACTTCTTAGGGTTGTTGTAAAGAGTAAAAGAGGTAATTGCCTGGCACCTAGTAGAAGGTCAATAAATTTCAGCTGTTGTTATTATTAATGTGAGAAGTGACATACTTGAGTCAGATTCATGTTTTTCCCAGCCCAGGATTCTATCTCCAGAAGTACTATCGGGCATTTTATGGAAAGGCATGGCTTTGCTCTTTAATATTTACTTGAAATGGTTAGTGAGTAGTACCATATTATCCAGTTTCTAATATAAAGATGTCACCTGGGGTGATTTACATCTCCCTGGGATGGGTTAGGGAGCCCTGGTGGCACAGTGGTTAAAAGTGCTTGGCTACTAACCAAAAGGTTGGTGGTTGGCACCCACCAGCCACTCTGCGGGAGAAAGATGTAGCAGTCTGCTTCAGTAAAGATTTACAGCCTTGGAAACCCTATGAGTCGGAATCGACTCAGCGGCAGTGGGTTTATTTTTGGGGGGAATGGGCTAAATACGATCCTTCTTGAGAACAGAATCAGTTAATATCATTTCCATTCCTAGGATTCTAGGACTCCTAATCTAGTGATTTATCCATTCGACCGCACACAATAACAACAATAATCTAGAACTTGACTAGAGTGAGTGTCTACTTACTTCCTTATTTCTTCTAGAATAGAGTCTGGGTTTCTATTTAGTTATCTAGGGAGTGGGGAGTACAGGCTTTGTGGGTAAATGAGAAATGTAAAACATCTATTGAGAGTTTTGAATCATTAGAACTGAGTAGCCCAAATTTTTTTTAATTGTACTTTAAGTGAAAGTTTACAGTTCAAATCAGTTTCTCATACAAAAATTTATACACACATTGCTATGTGACCCTAGCTACTCTCCCTATATATGTGACAACACACTACTCCTTTCCACCCCGTATTTCCCGTGTCCATTCAACCAGCTCCTGTCCCTTTTTGCCTTCTCGTCTCACCTCTGGACAGGAGCTGCCCGTTTAGTCTCACGTATCTTCTTGAGCTAAGAAGCACTCTCCTCATGAGTATCATTTTATGTCCCATAGTCCAGTCTAATCTTGGTCTGAAGAGTTGGCTTTGGGAATGGTTTCAGTTCTGGGCTAACAGAATCTGCGGGCCATGTCTTCTGGGGTCCCTCCAGTCTCAGTCAGACCATTAAGTCTGATCTTTTACTAGAATTTGAGTTCTGCACCCTACTTTTCTCCTGCTCTATCAGGGACTCTCTGTTGTGTTCCCTGTCAGGGTGGTCATTGGTGGTAGCTGGGCACCATCTAGTTCTTCTGGTCTCATGCTAATGGAGTCTCTGGTTTATGTAGCCCTTTCTGTCTCTTGGGCTAATGTTTTCCTTGTGTCTTTGGTGTTCTTCATTATCCTTTGCTCCAGGTGGATTGGGACCAGTTGATGTATCTCAGATGGCCACTCGCTAGCTTTTAAGACCCCAGATGAGAGTGGCCCAAATTTACACTTCTTAAGTTGAATCTGGTAACAGAGTCGCAAATGGTTAGAAGCTCCCTGTTGTGGAGATTTAAAATTATGCTTTGGCAAGCCAGATCCCTGGCTAATGTTGCTAAGGAATCAGTTAACTCCCTGTATCTGAAAATGAGCAGGCAACACAAATTTGCCCTCTCCCAACCCTGCCTTGGAGCATGCTGAAAATTTCTGCCTTGAAGTGCTTCTTAGCTCAGAATCTCCTCTTTGCCCAGTGCCTCCTAAGGTGGGACTTTCCGTAAGAAACATGAGGAAGAAGTTACCAAGACTTCAAGGCAATTTTTAGTGACGATAATTCTTGATCATAAGCATGATGTTTCTATGAATAAGCGACAGGAGTAAGAATAGCCCCTGTTCTTCTCTGGTGGTTGATGTTTGGGCAAGGATGGATTATTAGTTCTAAATCAGAGAATGTAGTCAGTTTTTTGTTTATTTGTTTGTTTGCTTTTGTTTGCCATCATTTAAATGCAGAATTTTTTGCCTTTGAAGAATAATAATTCTTAGAAAATATAGAGCCAAGCTCAGTTTTTTTGTTTTGTTTTGTTGTATTCTGTTTTGTTTTGATCAGTGTTCTTTGCTTCCTGATTGTTGTGGCAGGTTCTTACATTACTGAATAGGGAATCATTAACATTGTCTTCTTTTTTTTTTAAATTCTCTTTTGTCAGGAATGTGGCTGAGTTATAACTGTGAATCTTATCCAGCACACTAATAGCATGCAACCATATAAAGCACACCTTGAATTCTTTATTTTAGAACAGAGCTCTTTTCAGGTAGTTCTGAAGGATTTGAACAGAAAGTTAATTACATGTCTCTCTCTCCACCCCCCCTAGAAAATTTACTTAAAGTAAAAGTCTGCTTCAACTGCTAATAATTTATCAGGAGTCTGTTGAACACACAGTATAATCTTTTAGAGTCATGGTAACCAGGGTGCAAAGAAGTGGCTTAATTGAATACAACGTGTACTGTACTGGGTCTTTGGAATGATGATTACCATACTTAAGTGTAAATTGCTCATTTCTGGAGGTCTCTGGAGTCTAAATTATGTAAAAATAAAAATATTCTCTGGGTAAGCAGCTGAGAAACCAAGTTTTTGTTCTTGTTTTTCACGTAAGTGGACTGATACTTGCTAAACTGGCTAAGGCTTGAGCGTTTGATTGCCACACTGCACCATGTAATTTCAGACAGCAAAAACTATGTGCTAGTGATATTATCCCATTTGATTGTTTCACAGAAGTGTTGAAAAACTGCAAAGTTCAGATGTAGGAGTAAACAGGAAAGAGCAGAAGTCCTCTGGACAGAAACAGCAGGCAGAGGCAATAGTTTAATAAAGTTTGGGCTAAAGTCCTATAGCCGTTGCACTAAAGAGACTTCTTTTCTCACTTAGATTCTTTGCATGTGGAGCTGTTTGCAGGCTCAATCCCCCAGACAGAGATTGTGAGCTGTCTTTGTGCTAAATTAAACATTAGTTTTCTCCTTGGGAACCTGATCTTCCATAGAGAAGGCAACAATATCTTTCTGAGAGAGCTCCCAGCTAAGCATTTCCCTCAGGAAGAGACCAGCTTAGGAGCCTTTTCACCTCTGCTGTCTGCTTAGCTGGTGTGAGTGTGTGTTGAATGGGAATTGTTTTGTCTAACTAGGTCTAGAAGCCCTTCGAGCAAGGACTTGGGCTTTAATCCCTGGTACAATGCTGGAGGACGATTGCCGGCTCAGCATATAATAAATGACAATGATCAGAGCAGCATTCAGCTCGTGTAAGATTTCAACCACCCATGGGAAGGAGTTTCCTTTGCTCACTGCCTCCCAAATGCTGCACCCACAGCGGTGAAAGGGAGTGTAGTGAGAAACAGAAGCCATCTCATTTTTAGCCTTCTCTCACCTCCATCCTGCCCATCCCCCAAAAGGGCCACTTCTTTTTTTTCTAAAAATAAGACATCACTATTATTTTATAAATGTGTGGGCAGCACATCAACCCTCTGTTCATAGATGAAGAAATTAAAGCCCATTAACAAAAATGACTCCTCCAAGATCCTACACCAGTAGAACTAGTATTAGAACCCAAGTTTTTCTGACATCCAGTCCAGCTCATTAAAGATGATCCTGTTATTAAGGACTTTTTATAAACCCCCCAAAAAGAGACCAGTTAGGACTTCTAACAAAATGTTGGTAGTAGAAACAGCATGGAGTTTAGAGCTTGTGGTAGATTATTTTTTAAATGATCACAATTCCTTCCATCCCACGTGCGTCTTTATAATGTGACATTTCCACCCTTCTTATCAAGGGGTGGATTCTATTTCCCTCCTTGAGTCTTGAATGGCATCGTAACTTGCTTTAACCTGTAGTATGTGAGGGAAATGACACTGAAGGGTAGCCCATAAAAGACCGTCTTAGAACACTACCCTGAGACCACTCTCTAGCCAACTGAAGGTTGAGAGTCTATGTGCAGGAGAACTAAGGTGCTCCTTTCTCTAACTGGCACTAACTGCTGACGTGTGAGGGAGGCCATCTTGGACCCAGCTGACCCTCCAACTGAAACAGCTACATGAATTAGCCCAGGAGAAGCCCACAGAGGAACCACCCAGCCGACATGCAGAATCCTGAGAGATACATCATTGTTTTAGACCACTAACTTCTGGAGTGGTTTGTAACATAGCAAAGGCTAACTGAATCAGAACCAGAGAAACTTAGCTTGGAAAATTGGCTCCACCTGTCATGGTTTGAATTATGTCCCCCCAGTAATGTGTGTATCAATTTGGCTGGGCCATGATTCCCAGAATTGTTTGGTTGCCCTCCATTTTGTGATTGTAATTTTATGTTAAAGAGGATTAGGGTGAACTTGTAACACCACCCTTACCCAGGTCACATCCTTGATCCAAGGTAAAGGGAGTTTCCCTAGGGTGTGACCTGCACCACCTTTTACCTCACAAGAGATAAAAGGAAAGGGAAGCAAGCAGAGAACTGAGGGGACCTCATACCACCAAAAAAGCAGTGCCAGGAGCAGAGCGTGTCCTTTGGACCCGGGGTCCCTGTGCGGAGAAGCTCCTAGTCCAGGGGAGTATTGACGAGAAGGCCGAAACAGAGAGAAAGCCTTCCCCTGGAGCTGATGCCCTGAATTTGGACTTCTAGTCTACTAGACTGTGAGAGAATGAACTTCTCTTTGTTAAAACTTGTGGTATTTCTGTTAGAGCAGCACAAGATGACTAAAACAACCTCTTTAGCTGTGTTACCCTTGACTGATTACTTGACACCTTTGAGCCTCATTTGTGCTTTTCAGGATAATAGTAACTAAAAAAGTTATGAAGATTAAATGAGATAATATAGGAGAAAGCTGCATGTTGTCTGGCCCACGGTAGAGCTTAACAAACATTAGTTTCCTTGCTTTCTTCTTTGATTCTTCTCACCGTATTGTAATCCAAGCTCCCCCTTCCTCTGTCGTCTCACTTTCTGTTTATGTGCATCAGCATTCTCACAGGTTTCCCCAGCTCCCTGCTCCCCCAAATAACAATTTATTTTTTCCCTCCTGGATGATGGCCTGGTGCTGTCATTTCTCCTAACTACCAAATTTCCAGCATTCTTGTTACGCTCCAGGGAACACATCTGCCATCGGTAGTCTACCCTTAAAATAGAAAAGGGTTAACCTCATAAAGATGTCACTCCCCTTGTACTGTTATGCTGCCCTTGGGAGAGTCAAACAGCATAGCAAATATATATGGGCAATGTAATTGCATTCGATCTTCTAGGTCACAGAAGACTGTTAGCTAGTACAGCATATGGGAGAAAAAATAAGCATATTCTATCTTTAAGAACAGTGTTTCTAAACTCTTTTTTTTTTTTTGTAGTAACCGATTACTCTGTCTCTCTTTTTTTTTTCATCCTTCCCATCTTACCTCTCACAAATAAATGAATAACCAAAGAGAGAATGATATTGTGATACTATACTTGTTTACTATACTTATTAGTGATAATAGTGAGAGAGTACTGGCCTGGAAATTAGGAGTTGAAGGTCTGATACTAACTAGTAGGGTATATTATTCAAGTCTCTTTTTACTAATTACTTGAGGAGCAGTGGTAGCGCAGTGGTTAAGTGCTCAACTGCTAACTGAAAGGTCAGTGGTTCGAACCCACCAGCCAATCTGCGGGAGAAAGATACGGCAGTCTGCTTTTGTGAAGATTACAGCCTTGGAAACCCTACGGGGCAGTTCTGTTCTGTTAGATAGGGTCACTATGAGTTGACGTTGACTCAATGACAACGGGTTTGGTTTTTTGGTAATTACGTCTTGAACAAAGAATGAGGGGCTCTTGGGTCACATCTGAGGCCTCCTTTCGTGTGATATGCTTTGAATAGTTCTCTGATATTTTGCTTTTATCTTAAATATGTTTGTTGAAGAAGAATCTAGAAAAGGAGAAGTGACAAAGGCGAGACTGTTTTGCTTTTGTAAATAAAGTACTAATGAGAGCTTGAAGTAATCTTGGGGCAAAATGCAGCAGTGGCAGAAAGGGGAAAGCCCAGCCAAGTACATTACTTAACATCCTTCCTAGAAGTAATGAACAAATCACTCCATATCTGACCTTATTTCTTGGGGTTTAAGATTCCAGTATGAGAAACACAGTTGTAGGACTAGAGTTTGATTCATTAAATTTATTTTTAGAAGGAGCACTGATTTTTTCCCAGACCCTCTAACTGCACTTGCAACATTTCTGTGGGTAAAGAAGATTCCCAAATGAGTGCCCTATAAAATAATTACATGAAACATAAGCTATAAAATGAGAAGTCAAATATTACTGGAGAGTCTTCCTTCCTCAGGAATTGACAAGTGTTTCAGGTGTATACATCAGACTCTCTGTCTCGGACACGTACAATTGAAAAGTGCAAATTAATGGATCAGATTTTATATGTGTCACCGCTTCATTTTTTAAATATGTTTCCACTTTAAAAGGGAGACTGTAAAGAGAATCACTGAGAAATTGCCCTGGGGGAGGGAAACTCAATCTACTGCCTCTTTTTTCTTATCACTAAAACCCTAAGCAGGGAATGTAATCACCTATTTCCCAAGGGCAGCCCTAAGCCCTTAAAACTCAGATGTGTTTAGGGATTTAATAGAATTGGAAAAAAAAGAAATGTATTTTTTTGGAGTCGTTGGCACAACAAGCCAACAAAGGAAAATTTTCCCAACCAAATATGAACTCTAGAGCATTTCCTTGATAGCACAATCCTCACCCTCCCTATTTCTTGATTTAGAGCACAGCTCTTCACATTGGAGCTTTACAACTCCTAGAACCCTTGGAGTCTGTGCATCACACCTTAAGCTTCTGTCCAGCTCAGTGCATTTTCTTTAACAAAGCAAGATATAACTAGCATGAAGCCAAAGGGCCGTTTGGTCGCGGTTGTTGTTTCTTTTGTTTTGCAAGGTAGGCACACGCAGCTTTATTGTCTGCTAGGTTGGAGTCATAGATATAGTGACTTTTTTTTTCAGTAACTTCTAAACTCTTTAAAAATTCTTCTGTTAAGGTTTCCTGGATTTTTAGATGTAAATGTCTTGGTGTTGTGGTGTGCAACACAGCTTTTCTTTTAAAAATACTAAGATAAAGTAAGTCAGGTTGCCTTTCTTTTCAAGAGATTGGGTCTCATCTTTGCTTAGAAAATGTACCTCAGTCTCCCACCCCTACTCCACACACATGCACACATGCATGCTTTATGTACCACGATTATCCTTTCTCGTACATACAGACACAGTTGAATGCTACATGGGTGACTTTGCAGAGAAAATAGGAATGAGAAAATGTATTCAAGGACGTGGGAAAGAAAATCAGTCTTAGAGGAAAGTGCTCGAGAAGACAAGAGCATGCCAAATTACAGAAGCTAGGAAAGAGAGCATTATATCACAGTAGTAAGTGTGGGCAACATGAGACCTCCATTCTGGCCTAAGCTTTACTGCTAACTAACAGAATGAGCTTGGGGTCAGTGGAGTCCCTGGATAGTCCAAACAGTTAAGGTGTTCAGGTGCTAATTGAAAGGCTGGAGGTTCGAATCCATCCAAAGGCACCTCAGAAGAAGACCTGACAATCACTTCTGGAAAATCATCTATTGGAACACAGTTCTATTCTGACACACATAGGATTGCTATGAATCAGAATAGACTCTACAGCAACTGGTTTGGTTTTGATATTGGAGCCAGTCACTCCTCCTTCCATTCTCAGTTTTTCCATCTGCAAACCAAAAGGGTTGGATTCTCCAGCACTTTGCTCAGCTGGATTACTCTCATCATACAGGATTCATATCAAATATCACCTCCTCAGAGAGACCTGCTTGACTACCCTAAGTAGATACACGATTGCTCTCTCCTTTCTTCCCCCATCACTTTATCCCATTCCAGAGGTTTTATTTTGTTAATAACTTTTATCACTATCTGACTATATTTTTATTCTTGTGTGTGTGTGTGTGTGTGTGTGTGTGTGTGTGTGTATTTCTTGTCTTTCTCCACTGAAATGAAAGTTCATGAGACCAGGGACCGTGTCAGTTTTGTTCACTACATGTATTCCCAGCCATAGCAGTTCCTGGAACATTTTGGCTTGTCAGCAGTTCCTGGCACATTTTGGGTTGTCAATAAATATGTATTTGTTAAATGAATGACCACATTAGTGATTTTTAATCTAGAGTTGCCTTATGAGTCTTTCAGGGACAGGGGTAGGAAAGAGAAAGAGAGGAGCATGTGGCAGGACTCCAAATTCTCAGCCCTCTGTTGCATGATGCATTTAACTCATATATCTTTGCCTTAGTTTGATTTAAAACATGATTGCATTTTAAAAAGATCAGAGTTAGATGTTCTCTTAAAGTCCCTGGGTGGTTGGTGCAAACAGTTAACATACTTGGCTGCTAACCAAAAGGTTGGAGGCTAGAGTTCACCCGAAGGTGCCTCAGAAGAAAGGCCTTGTGATCTACTTCCAAAAAATCAGCCACTGAAAACCCCATGGAGGGCTGTTCTACTCTGACACACATGAGGTCGCCATGAGTTGGAGTCAACTCAATGGCAACTGGTTAGATGTTCTCTTAATATTTGAATATCCCAGTTTCAGATTATAAAGGCCAGTCTCTTGTGAATAGAAAATGTTGATGTAAGGAAAAGGATGATGGAATGTAAATAACATATATTGTGTGCCTACTGTATACTGGACCCTATGCTGGTTCCTGGGAGTCCTGGTGGCACACTGGGTAAGAGCTATGGTTGTTAACCAAAAGGTCGGCCGTTTGAATCCACCAGCCGCACTTTGGAAACCCTATGGGGCAGTACTACTCTATCCTGTAGGGTCACTATGATTTGGAATCAACTTGACAGCAATGGGCTTGGTTTTTGTTTTGGTTTGTGCTGGTTCCTTGGGCTATGGTGGTGAACAAGAGAGGCAGAGTTCTTATTTAATTGAGTTTACATTTTAATGGTGTTAGAAGAGGGACAAAGAGTAAACAAGTAAACAAATAAAGGAATAAGGTCAATTTAACTAGCGATACAGCCCCTTGTTCCTTATTTAATGTGACCGATTAGAGATTGATTTGGGTTCATTAAAGGAAAGCAAATCTGAGAGGCACTCTGGAAAGTAGAAAGGGATAACCATAAACAAACGTGTACCCTCAGAGCTGGAAGGAGGCCTCCTTTGCCAGTGCTTGCTCTGACCTTGGCCATCTGCCTGCACAGTGGGCCTCTCCTGGTCCAGGCTGTGAGCTGCTTTGGCCAGTCTGTGTGAAATGCTGATTCTGATGCTTTTAGGAGGAGAGTGGTCATGTCAGCATCTTCTGTGCCATGGATCTATTGTGATCATTTTGTTAGAAGTCACTGAGTTTTGAGAATTAAAGGGAAACTGCTGAAAGGCATATTTTGAGGGAAAAAAGAAAATATCGTAGCTCTTTAGAAGGAGAAACAGAAAAGAAACGATCAGGAACCTAGCATCAGTACAACAATGGGACAAAAGGCATAGTAGGATCTCAGGAGGCAGGCAGAAGCAGACAACTGACATCTACAGTAGTAATAATAATATCTTACATGTGCATAGCCCATATAGTCCTCACAGAAACACTGTGCCTTAGATAAGGCAGGTGGTGTTTGTTGCTGTCTGATCGATTCCGACTCATGGTGACCTCGTGTGCAGAGAGTAGAACTGCTCCATAGAGTTTTCAAGACTCTACCTTTTGGAAGCAGATCGCCAGGTCTGTCTTCTTAGGCGCCTCTGGGTAGGTTTGAACCACCAACCTTTTGGCTAGTAGTGAAGGGCTTAACCGTTTGAGCATAGTTACTGCATTTTACGTATGGGGAAATAGACTCAGAGAAAATAAGAAATGATAATAACATCTTACTTTTGAATAACAAGTTTGCAGTTTGTGGAGTACTTACATGTGATCTCAGTGTGTCCTCTGGGGTATTATTACCCCCATTTTATGGACAGGTAATAGAGACTCAAACTTGCATGCACTAACTCTACTAGCAAGCAGCAGTCTAGCCCCCTGACTCTTGGTCCTGTGTGGTAAGCCAAGCTGAGCAGCTGGGCCCCAAATTCGTAAGAGAATTTGCAACTACATAGGGACATTGACTGCCTTGAGCCTCCAGACACACACCCACACATAATTTGAAGCAGTGACTATACTAGAAACAATGGCAATCATGAATGGAATGAGGATGTCAGATACTCCGGACACATCAAATCTAGAACAAGGGAGGCCCACAAGAGAATCTTTCTTTTTTTTTTTTTAATTCAGTAATTTTTAAGAAGACAAGGCAAAGTGGGGTAACATTTTTAATTTAAGAAAGCTCACACTTTGCTACCTGCGTTTCTTGTGAGTTCACCAAGTCAACCCCCAGGTCTGGGAGAGACAGCTACGGGGTTGTTATGAAGAGAAACTTGATCTTGAATCAGAGAAGCAGATTCATTTCTGAAACCGAGATTAGCCTCTAGGTTTTCTCCTCACTGTTGCTTATTTTGGAATGAATATCATAGATGGAACTTAAAGGAGAGACTGCCCCTCTTTGCTGAGAAGTGATTTTGAATCCATTCAGATCCAGGTCTGCAACCTGGAGAAAATGCAGGGGCTCGTAATTGATGGGCTTTGCTTCAAGGCGGAGACCGTGCCTTATTTATCTTTGTATTTCCAGGGTCTACAATAGTGTCAGATATCCAGTAAGCAAGCATGTGGTGTTTGTTGAACTGAGCTGTGGCAACATGAATATTTAAAAGACCACAGCCCTTTATATTTCTGTGACTAAATGCACTTTTAAGTGCACCAAATGTGAAGCATTGATGTTAGAGGTGTACTTTTGGTTCAGCACATTTTTTAAAAACAATCACGTTTATTGAGTGCTTACCATGTGTCAGACACTCTTCTGAGTTTTTCTTTTTAATATTAATTTATATATCCTCACAATTACTTAATGAAGTATATACTATTATTTTCCATTATACAGATAAGGAAACTGAGGCATAAATGAAGAAATGTGCCCAGGGTAACATAGCCTGTAAGTGGTGGAGCTGGGACTTGAATTGAGCAGGGTGACCCCACTGTCCATGCTTCTAATCACTACTTCATACTGTGTATAGGGAAGGATAGTTACACAGTTATTATCAGGCTCCGTCTCACACATGCTCCATGACTGAGTTTGAGAGCCAGGAGCAACAAGACGTTTGAAAGTCAAAAATGATTAGAGCTAACTCGTCATCTGAAGTGCAGGTGAAGTTCAGACTGAATGCCTAGCGGCCACAGAGACAGTTGCCAATATCCTGTTTTTTAAGAGGTAGAAAGTGCCTGAACATGTAGAGATTATGAGTGACAAATATGTTTCAACTCGCATGCCACGGTAGGTTGGCAGTGGCCACCTACAGGGCTGGGTGGAGGATTCTAAGGCAATATTCAAGCTCAGTGGGAAAGAGTGCTATGGTTCATTATCGATATCTGCCATGGTCATAAGAGAAGGCAGTGTGGCTGACAGGTCCCTGGGATGGATTTGTCAAAGAGTTCAGGAACGCAAACTTAGAGCATCTTGAATATGAATTCCTGGTGAAATGTTAACTGTTCTCATAGAACAGGACCTCACTACACTGTAAAACCAAAGCTGTTGCCATTGAGTCGATTCTGACTCATAGCAACCCTACAGGACAGTGTAGAACTGCCCCACGGGGTTTCCAAGAACAGCTGGTAGATTCAAACTGTCGGCCTTTTGGTTAGCAGCAGAGCTATTAACCACTGTGCCACCAGGGCTCCCATTACACTGTAAGTGGGCCTTAAATCCATTTACAGAATAAGCTTGGGTTTAAATCGGTTAATTGACTTGTTTGTAAGTAACTCGAAGATGGGTACATTCCATGAAGAGCATGGATGAGGTGACTGATGCTTCTTTAGTATTTTGTAAAGTCAAGTACAAACTGAGCTTGACTTCCTCTCCTGTTTGCAACCAGACTGCCCTCCCTAAGCTGTTCTTACTTGGAAATTCTGGAGGTATCATTACTCAGGATCAGCATTCTGAAGGAAATCTTCTTTGGGTAGAAATGGAGATAAGAACAATGTAGGAATAAGCCAAGTGATGCCCAAAACTTAAGTGTGATCACTGGACCTTTCTTCTGTAAATCAAATCCTGCTCTAAGCTGCCTTTTAAAAAAATCAGCAAATATATATTTAGCTATTATGCTCCAAGCCCTACTCTAGGCACCAGAAATGGAGAGTAAATGAGACAAGCTACTGTTCTCTTACAGAGTGCTTTCTTTGTTATGTTATGCTAAAAGATAAGTGATACAGCTTCTTGAGTTTGTGAACTCCCTGAAATTGAATGCAAAATTTTGTGTGATGGCACATATGCATTTTCAACGTGGACATGTTTTATAGTTTTGTCAGATTCTTCGAGGGTTCCGAGGCCCAACAACCTTAAGCAGAGGCCTGCGAGGACAGGGAGAAGAATCTCCTGGAATGGAGTTAGTGTGATTCTTCAATCTACACAGAGAAGTTAAGCTCTAGAGATCCAAATATTCCCATTCTCTGTGTATCTGTTCATTCTAGTTTTAGGAGTGTGAACAGAAAGAATGTCGCTTTCTTCATGGCTAAGATACTTCCTTTACCTTGGACGCTTGTTATCTATTTTATTATCTGTCTAGCTTGTTATCTATTTTATTATCTATCTAAGCATTTTCTTCTTTTCTAAAAGGCAAGCATTCCTTACGTAGCAGCTGAACTCTTTTTACTCTGTTTGGAAGATTAGGTTTGAACCCAGCCCAGCAACTTTTTATTTTGTGTTTCACTCTGAGTGACCTCCCAGCCTTTTCAGGCTTCCTTCTCTCCCACCTTGACCTCTAACTCCAAATTTATGTCTCCCTGTCACTGGGGGAAAACTTCTTGATGGACGGGATGGAGCTTCGTCTTGAGGATTTTCATTATAACACTGACTATTGTTAGCAGTGCACTCCAGCCTGCTAGCGTTCATATTTTGGCAGTGGACCATCAAACACCCTATTTTTAAGAGCCTTTAACTTAGTTGTAAACATGTGCTGTGACTGGGAGCTCACTTTCTTTATTCATATTTAACCAACGTGGTTTAGCTGTTGAAAAGTTGTTAAAAAAAAAAAAAAGCACAGACTTCAGGACTGTTTTTTCCACTCATCTAACTCAAAGCTGTGCGTGATCTCAAAAAGAAAACTTGGCATTAAGTGCTTTATTTGATGGTCCAGTCATATTGGTAATTCGAGGGGAGGAAGAAATGAAACTGCTGGGTCATTTACAAACACGCATGGAGGGAATGGGCCCAGTGATGGCTGCCGTCCATACATACATGATGGGCAAGAGTCGCTCAAAGAGAGGCAGGCCAATATGCCGCATAAGTTATTTATGCCCTTAAAATCGTCTATATTTAGAATAAAAACTTATCATAGACATATTTCCCACACACTCTAAATTGTGGAGACTTTATTAATCCCATTAGGAGAACATAAATAATGTCGCAAACTTTCAGCGTCCAGCTTGCACATGTACAGATGTTTCATTGATGTCGGAGGACCTTAAAAATAATATACAGAAATTTGGTGAAAGAAAGAGTATCACAAATACTCCTTTTTCTTTAATCTCTAGAAGGAATGTAGGCGAGTGTAACAAAGCATATTAATGTTTTGAAGAGATTGTGACTTATAGTACTGGAGCAGGAGCTGGAGGAATTTAAATGTTAAAAGGAGAGTTTGAACTTTGATATCTTCCTCTCGTGATTTAAGATTCTAAAAGTTAACGTCGGGCAAAATCTTGTACTCTGTCACTGGAGAAATACCAGCTTTTCCACAAGCGTTTAGAATTTCTTGAAACTATTTGCAGCAGAACAGGGCAACTGTGCTTTGGAGACTGGCTGCATCTGTGAGGTAGGAGAGAAGAAGGTCCGGGAACATGTCATTTCAGGGGCCTTGAGCCCAGTCGGCATCCATGTGCTGTGGAAGTACCACGGCCTGGAAATCCTCTGATTAAATGATGAGTGTGTCTCTTTTCCACACCGATCCTGTTTGAAGGCGCCTTGCCTCGGTGTTGTTTTTACCCCTTGGGCTGCTTTTTGATGTTGTTTTCCTCCCCACATCCGAGGCAGATGAGCACCAACACAGGCCAGCACATGGCTTCCACATGTTCTCTCCCTCCACCCTGAATGGCAGTGCTCTGAAGACATCGGCGTTCTTGGTCCTTGTCAGGTAATAATATGTTGTCTTACTGCTGAGCTTCCTGCTCTGGCTTGTAAATCATTCTCCTTTTCCAATGCTTTCAAAGACAAGATCCTTCTGGTGGTAGGGGGCATTAATTCACTACAAATGCTGGCTAGTTTATCTCTGGGGCATAAGAAATTCACTGCAAACACACACACAGAGATACGCACACAACCTTCACAAAGTCCTCCTGATCCCATCTTCTTAAAATAGAAATGAACTGAATTCTATGACAATACATAAATCTGGTGATTCACAAGATGATGTCTCCATGCCAACAGAAGGTGAGGAGGGGAGAATTGTCCACTCTGCTCCTTCTGGTTAGATCTGCTCTGGGCTGGGACTGGAAGTTCTACCAGTGTCATCTCCAGAGTCAAGAAAATGTGCTACCATCTTGAGTTTCTGTGAACTTGGGTATACCAGAGAGCAGGAAAATGATCTCAAAATTATGTTCTTTGGTCAACTGAATAGGGTTGCTTTGGGGTGGTAGTAGTACTTACAGTAGTACCATTTGCAATGACTCCCTTCTCCCAGCCTCCCAGAGTGTCATCAGACCTTTGATTTTACTTCAGTGTTAGGTTTGGGGTGGGGCATTAGTTGACAGGTGACACGAGCAAATCAATATACCAAGGAGCTAATTCCACGTTACTTCTTTTCTTTCCCCTGTCGAGCTACAAGTAGTTTATTAATTTGTCTTAAGACACCCATATGGTGGAAAAAGCATCATTGCTGTCTAGTTTGAATGCTTCTTATCTCCCTGGCCATCGTGGCAAGCTCCCTGTAGCTTCTGTAGGATGAGCCAGTGACTTTCACTGATGAATGTTCTTTGCATGACTTTTTGAGTGAGGAACCACTCTGTGTACTTTTCCAAATTCAGAAAAATCCCAGCTGATTTCCACTGTGGGCTAGCCTTCTACAGCTGAGCTGTGATATGCTTATTGACTTCCTGGCACTTACTACAATCCCAAAAGTTATCTAATTGTTTTTTTTTTTTTTTTGTGAGTTATGATTTTTCCTTCAGAATAGAATGAAATCTCCTGAAAAATTAAAATAGAATCAAAACTACTTTCATGTCAGCAGGAAAATTTTCCCTAAAAGTTCACAAAAATACCCAGACCTGTATCTCCTTCAGAATAAACACAAAATCATGTCATATCTGTGCCCTCCTGTAGCTACATCTGTGCTTAACTCTTCAGCAGACAGCACAGAAAAAAGAGAACATGTAGATCATAAGAACACATTTTATACTTGTATGTTAAAAATTCTCAGGAGGGAAAGAAACAAGCATTTGCAGAATTAAGCTGTTCAAATTCCCTAAATGCATGATTTTTTTTTTTTCCCAAAAGTTAGGCTCCAATTGCCATATTAGGAAGATGATATGATTAGTTCAATGTGTTAATTATCTATTGCTGCTTAGAATTCAGCAGCTTAAAATAACAAACATTTGTGATATCACACAGTTTCTAAGGATCAGGAATCCAGGAACAACTTAGCTGGATACTGCTAGCTTAGGATTTCCCACAAGATTGCAGTCAAGCTATTAGCTAGTGCTACAGTCACCCCAAGGCTCAACTGAGATGGAGGATCTGCTTTGAAGTTCACTCAGACCTCAGCTCCTTGATGGCTGTTGGCCAGAGACCTCAGTTCCTTGCCACATTGTCCTTTTCATAGGCTGTTGGAGTGTCCTCAGTTATGGCATCTGACTTCTGTAGAGAGAGTGATGAGAGATGGAGAGACACCCCAGTATAGAAGCTGCAGTGATATACCATAACTCCTGTCATATTCTATTGGTCTCATAGACCAACCCTGATACAGTGTGGGAGGGGACTATGCACGGGTGTGAATACCAAGAGGTAGGAATCGTGGCGGGAGGGAGTGCAACTTAGAGTCTGTTTAACACATTAATGAATAAACCTTGGCCAATAATCCAGGTTACCATGTCCCCTACTATGATATTAAGGTAGATTACATCATTGATTGTTCTGAAATTAGACCATTTATTTATTTATTTTAATTGTACTTCAGGTGAAGGCTTACAGAACAAATAGTTTCTCATGAAACAGAAGTACACATGTTGTTTTATGACATTGGTTAACAACCCCACAACAT
>NW_004444077.1:1384280-1408560 GCF_000243295.1 Trichechus manatus latirostris
GCTTGGCTGAGTTCTTTATCTCTTCATTTGATGTTTTAGGGTTTCAGGATTGTTGTATTCTCTGTTTGGCTTAGTTTTTCAGATCTTTGCTGTGGAGGGACCGTGGTGCTTCTGCCTAGAGCACCTTTTTGCCGGAACACCGAAATTAGACCATTTATTGATTCCATAGTATTTTTAAATGCCAGCTATATATCAGGCACTGTTCTAGGCACTTAGGATGCATCAGAGAATAAAACAAAGATTCTTGCCATCATGAGTCTTACATTCTATTTTATACTCTGCTCTTCACATAGCAAATCCCTTGTGTCAGGGGTCCCACATGATTAGAATAAATAACTGGACTCAAACCATTGTTTCCACCTGATTTGCACATGACCACCTTCAGCAAGAAACAGGTATCTATTTTCTTTATGTGTTAGACTAAGGGTAGGCCTTGAAAGATGCAGCAACAATAAAGGATATCTGGTACTATAATTGCATTCTCCTTTTAGTTAACTGACTTGAATGATCACTTCTCTGTCTTTGAGGGGTGAAGTGAGGAAGTAAAATACATCACTTAAGAATTAAGATTTGGAGTCACGCAGTCTTGGATTGGAGTCATAAATCTCACACTTTCTTACTGTGTTACCTTGGACAAGTTGTTTGGCTCATCTGAGCCTCAGTTTTGTCATCTGTATAATAGTGATTACAATATTACCTTTCTTGGAATTGTAAGCAATAAACAACCTAGAGCACTTATCACAGGGCGTGGTATGTAGTCACTACTTGTTTTTTCTGCCTTTTCTTCTTTCTGACTGTGAATCTGTGAACTGCACACAGGTTCATTACCAAAGTTGCTATCAGAAACGACCTCCTAGTTCAACCAAAACTAAAATGTTTGCAGCAATAAGATGCATAGCAACTTCACTCCCAAAGCAGCTTCCCTCACTTTCTTACTTGCCAGAGTTATGACTGCCCTTGTGTTGTTGTTGTTAGGCGCCGTCAAGTCGTTTCTGACTCAAAGAGACCCTATGTACAACAGAACGAAACACTGCCTGGTCCTGCACCATCCTCACAATTGTTGTTACGCTTGAGCCCATTGTTGCAGCCACTGTGTCAGTCTATCTTATTGAGAGTCTTTCTTTTTTTCAGTGACCCTCTACTTTACCAAGCACGATGCCTTTCTCCAAGGACTGGTCCCTCCTGAACATGTTCAAAGTATATGATATCCTTAATGAGTGTATTCAGTGGGAAGAATAACTCAGTCTGGGGTTCTAAGACTGTATTAAGCCTTTTGATTTATTATCAAGAATCTACCATTTAGATGTGTAGAAGTGCATTTGGTATTCAACTGGTGGTTTCCTATTGATGCTGTTTCTAACATACTTTGCTAGTAAGTCACTTGTCAGTAGAGGAACATGGAGAAGAAAGACACATTTTCTGAGGTTTCTGCCTCACTCTATGGGTCCCTGGCACCAAGATAGAAGCCCCCGATTTTGCTTGGCCCAGCACTGACAGGCAGCTTCTTCCTGCAGGAGTGGCACCTGTCTTCCCGCTCTCAGCCTGTGGCCCACTCTCAGTCCTTCTGTCATTTTCCTTCCTGGAGAGATGCTTTTAGAGAAACTGACAATGGCACATTAGAGATCCTAGTAACTGCCAGCCCCAGAAAAAATACAAAAATTCAGCGTGTATGTGTGTTTAGGGGAAAGGGAGGATACAGTATAATACATGGAGACATCTGGTAGTTTGGAACTCTGTGCACCTTACATACCCCCAGTAATTTCCCTTGCCTCTCCATTGGGCAGGAACTGTGTGCATAGGTAATGCGTAATCCTTTGAACTATCTGAAAACACGAACAAATATCATCAATTTCCAGGGAATCATGGGCTCTGGATTAGTTTAAGAGGAAAGGTGTTCTAAAGGTAGGAGAGGGTGGAAAAGGGTGGACAAAAAGGAACAGGCTCTCTGGAGTCAGGCAGTCCTGAGTTTGACTCCTGGCCCTGACGCTTATTGATTTTGTGACCTTAAAGGATTTTTTTTTTTAATTTTATTGCAGTGAAAATGTATATAACAAAACATATGCCATCTCAACAGTTTCTATATGAACAATTCAGTAACATTGATTACATTCTTCTGGTTGTGCAACCATTCTTGCTATCCTTTCCCAAGTCATTCCATGAATGGTATTTCTTAACCTATCCAAGCCTATTTGTCTATAAAATGGAAATATTACCTACCTGTGAGATCGAGTATGTAAAGCGCATACTACTTTGTGCATAAAACAAAATAGGCCTCAGGAAACATTTTTCTCCCCTGTATTCTACCAAGGTTCTAAATTAATCAAGATAGAACATCCTCTTTTTTTTTTTGTTTTTTTTTAAAGATATTTGCAGCATCCAGGACTTTGACTCTCAAATATGATTGTGTACAGCAATCACTGGGGGTGAGGGAGTGCCAAAATGCTGGGCTCCATCTGCAGATATTCTGATTCAGGAGGTTTGGAGTGGGACTCAGGACTCTGTAGGAGGCTCTCAGGCAACAATTAGAGACTCAACCTTTGGAGTGACTCCAAGTCTTGGAAGGTTTTGAAATCTCTCCCTTGGCTTGAACATTTTAGGCATTTGTGGAGGTCAGAAGACCTTGAAGATAATTGAAGACAACTGAACCTTAGACATTTTAGAGCTATAGATGCTGGTAAGTGGCCTCTGGGTGCTTTGAAACACACCAGAACACTTATAAGCAGAGGTGCATCTTCCGTTCTATGGAAACACCACCTTGGCTTCATGCGGGACCTGGGTGGAACAATTTACTACTTTGCACAGGCACCATTTCGGAATGCAAGCAGGAACAGGACACCAAGGAATATCTGTGGAATGCAGGCCTGAAGCTAATGACAAGTAAGACCAGAGGGCTTGGGAAGATAATAAATGCCAAGACACTGAATGCTTCAGCCTTATATGATAGTGACTGCCCACTTGGGTGTGGAGGGTCATGGAGCCCCAACAGCAGAGAAGAGTCTAATTCTCTGATCTTATTGGTGTTTTTGGTCATTGTCTTAATTCCATGTCCAAGATATAGCTTGAACTCCCTGTCTAGTTACCCCTTGGCCCAGATCAGCACCCTTTCTCCTTTTGACTGCTGCAATGGCCATCTAATCGCTCTCCCTTCCAGTACATTCTGAAAGCAGCAGCAAAAGTTACCTTCTTACAACATAAAATTGTTCACATCGTATCTCTGCTTAAAACTCTCAAGTGGCTTCCTGTTGCCCTTGGAATAAAATCCACACTCCTTACCTGAGCCTGTAAGGCCCTATACACGACGGCCCCTGCTTCTCCTTTAAGGCCACCCTTCTTGCTTACTGCACTCCAGCTATGTGTGGGTCATTTAATTCCTCAAAAACATTAAGGTCTTTCCTTCCATATAGCCCTTTATGATGTTCTTTCTCCAACTCTTTATCTGGCCAGTTCTCACCTAATTTCTACATCTCAATTTAAATGGCAGCCTTTCTGAACATCCTTTCTAAAAAGGTTTCTCTCCTTTTATTCTGTATTTAACTCCTTTGTCTTCTTTACAGCACTTATTACAATTTGCATTGTTTCTGTTTATTTACTTGGTTTTTTTCCCGGTTTTGGTTTGTCACCTTCATTAGAATATAAACTCCATTTTGCTGTCTTCTTCACCATTGTGTCTGCAGTACCCACCAGAGAGCTTGTACATAAAACTCGAAAAAACCCGTTGCTGTCAAGTTGTTTCCAAGTCATAATGACCCTATAGGACAGAGCAGAACTGCCCCATAGGGTTTCCAAGGAGTGACTCGTGGATTCGAACTGCTGACCTTATGGTGACAGCCTACCTCTTAACCACAGCGCCACCAGGGCTCCGTGCTTGTACATACTGGTTGCTTACTGAATGAGTGAACAAATGCTCTGACTTGTCGCAGCTCTGTTCCAGAGGTAGGACGTGGAGCATCAACAGAAATAGCTGGTCTGTTTTCTCAAATTCATCCTTCCAGAATATTCAATGGAAATAAATTGTAGGAATATGCAATGAGTGACCCACTAAACCCAAATTGAAATTCAAGGAACCAGAGATCCCCTCATTCTATTTTTCAGAAGAGTCACAGGCCTACTTATTACCCAAGTAATAGCAGAGCTGTATCCATGTGATAGAAAACCTATACATCACAGTTTTCTGGTATTTTTGGCTACTTTAATGGCTAAAGTTGCCAGGAGAAAGAACAAATTATTCTTAAAAGAAATACAACCAGAACACTCCTTAGAAATGAGGATGGCCAGACTTCATCTTACTTACTTTGAACACTTCACCAGGAAAGAACAATTGCAAGAAAAGGACATTATGTTTGGTAAAGCAGAGGGTCAGTGAAAATGAGGGAAACCCTCAATAAGATGGATTAACACAGTAGTTGCAACAATGGACTCCAGCATACCAGCAATCATGAAGATGTTGCAGGACTGGGCAACGTTTTGTTCTGTTGTATGTAAGGTCACATGAGTCGGAGCTGGCTAGATGGCAACTATCAACAACAGTGTCTAAAGTCTACCTACTAATCTGACTATTGGGAAGAAATGAGTTGTGAATTTGGGTTATAAAGCTAAAGCCAGCATTAACAGGACCAGGGTCGCCAGGGTGTTCCTCACAGCCAGCCCCTTCTTGCGGGCTGACACCTGGGACTTGATGCACAGCCCAGTTCAGACAGAATGATAGGGAGACTTTGAGCCAAGTGTCTTCAGGGATAGTCCAGATTGTTCTTTTCTCTTTTGGGCCTTCTGGGTACCCAGAAAGAGAAGACTGAGTCATTCTGACCTTCCGAGTGGGTGAGTGAATTCTATATGAGGACAAACCCAGAGCATTAGAACTCTTTGAGTCCAAAGAGACAAAAAGGTAGAAGTGTACATGAATGAAAGAAATAGGAGTGTGGAAGCTGTGTACAAAATTCCAGTATATAAGGAGTCATTCATTCATTAATTCATTCATTCTACCTTTAAGTTTGTATTATGCGCCTGACAGTGTGCTAATTGTTAAAGAGATACTTAAAACATAGCCCCTGTTCATGAGCAAAATCTGATATAAGCCATCACTTTAGGGTTCTGATCTCCTTCAGCTCTGACACCATATGCTTGCCTCTTAAAAAACGAGACCCTTGGGAACAGAACTGTGTGTCTGATGATACCAAGGGACTAGTTTAATCCTCCACCCCGTATTCTCCCCTCCTATAGTCTCCATCAGCCTCCCTCCACTTCAGCATTCATTGCTATGGCTAAAGGATGTTCTCTCAATCCTAGGTAAAATAATATGCAAATGAATCTTTGAGCCCCACCCCCTTTCTCTTAATTAGGTTGTCATTACAAATCCCCTCCCATATAGAATATTCTGGAGCTGTCACTGATATTAGGTCAAGCAGTTTCCTATAACCACTCTCCCTCCTTGAGAAATGACTATGTTCCTACCTGAGGCTCGACACACTTGACATCTCAGACTCTTCTGAGTTTTAAGAAAACCTAGTTAGTGATTTTTAACCACATACTTAATGAGGTTAGAGCCTAAGTTTATACCTTAGTGCAGGGTTTCTTAACCTCGGTACTATTGGCATTTGAGGCTGGATAATTATTTGTTATGAAGAACCATCCTGTGCATCGTAGGATGTTTAGCATCCCTGGTCTCTACCACTAGACGCTCCCTCCACCCACCATGTGACAACCAAAAATGTCTACAAACATTGCCAAGTATTCCCTGGGGGATAAAATCTATCTGTTTGAGAACCACCGCTTTAGTGCACCCAGGCTGTTGAAATTAGACTAGGGACTCCATATCATATATCTCAAAAACTTCTTAGTGCTTACTGTACCTAGACAGAACCTCTAGCGTTGGTACTATGTTGTTCTGAGTAGGACAAATATTTGGTCTTTTAAATTATGGAACAATAACCCAGTTCCTCACTGGCTGCTGTGACACCGGCTTCTGGCTCTGATTGCTGGCTTCATTTGTCCTGCGGCCTATAGTCCGGACTGTAGGGGGCTGGGATAGAGCTGTCCCTGCCCCTACCCCTCCCATGGCAATTTCCCCTGTGGACCCATTGGAGGCAGGGCTGTTTCTGTGCCAAATATTTATTCTGGGCACAAAATGAGTCTAGCATTATCTTCTGAACAGAATAATGGAACAGTAGTTGACTCAGGGCAGGAATTTGGGAGGCATCTTGGAAAAGAAAAAAAGGTTGAAATAATCTGTCCATTGCCCAGTCTCCATGTGTTTTTAGGTTATCATAGCAGAAGTTATTGAAACAAAGAGAAGGAGGTGACAATGCTACTGTGTAAAATGCTTATTATACCTCTTAGATATGGCACTGGTCACCAACCCACAGGAAGGATGTTGTTATTGTCTGGGAGTGGGTGAGGCCTCATGAAAAAAATCTATGGTATGAGGAAATGTTAAACAAGCTGGTTTTATTATTAGGAAAGAGGGGGATAGCAAGATGACTTGAAAACGATTCCAAACTACCCCTCAGAGTTAAAGGTGTTATCTTTGAAATAATCCGTAAAGACCATCTGTGGTAGGGCCGAGCAGGCCACATGCTTATAAACACCAGCTGCCTGGCCCAGGCACAGGCTATGAGGCCACCTTTGACTCCTGCTTCTTTGTGGTATTCGTTTTCATCTTTAAATCTCATCAGCCAGAACTCTAGTTAAGCAAGAGCTCTGCAGAAGTGGCCCGAGGAGTCCTTAGAAAGTTCCCCTTCTTGAAAAAGTTCTCCTTCAGTTTGCCTGAAGATTTTTCTTTTCGTTTTTCATATTCCTTCTCCCCCTACACCCAACCAAAGACTCTACTGTGGGAAGAAACAAATAGAAACACTGGGTAAATTACTGCAGGATTCTAATCAAACTACTTAAGGGTATGTTTTCAGGTCATGTAGTTCCCTGATTCAGTGATTAGGTGTGCTTTATAAAATGCAGATTCTAGAGTTTTATCTCAACCCTGGTGGTGCAAATGGTTAATTCGCTGAGATGCTAACCAAAAGGTTGGAGTTTCAAGTCCACCCAGAAGAAAGGCCTGGTGATCTACTTCCAAAAAATCAGTCACTGAAAACCCTATGGCACACAGTTCTACTCTGACACACATGAGGTCACCACGGGTTGAAATCTACTTGATGGCAACTGGTTTTATCTCAAACATACCAAATCCAAGTTTCTGGTATCGTGACCGAATATCTGCAGTTTTAATAAAATTAGAGAAATTACATGAGGCCAGGGATCTTTGTCCTTTACTTCATGAGTTATCCCAAATACCTAGATTACTTCCTAAAGACACCTAGAATGTATGGAGCTTGATAAATAGTTATTGAATGAATGAATGGACCAAAGTCTAGTAGAATTTGTTCAGTAGGATTGCTGTTATATTAAATACTAACTGCCAGTGGCAGGAGATAAAAAGTTTTTAAGGAGATGAAGACAGAGTAGGAAAGAGGAAGGAGAGAAGTCAGTTTGAAGAACGGGACAATGTCTTGTAGGCTAGGGTTAGGTGGGGCACTAAAATAGAGACTTTCTATGACTAGAACACCTGGTAAAGGAGCCCTGGTTTCACAGTGGTTAAGCCCTCAGCTGCTAACCGAAAGGTTGGTGGTTCGAACCCACCAGCAGCTCTGTGGAAGAAGAGACCAGGAGATCTGCTCCTGTAAAGATTACAGCCTTGGAGACCCTATGGAGCAGTTCTACTCTGTCATGTAGGGTCACAACAGAACATGTGGTGGGACTTGGCAGATGAGAAAAGGAGCTTGAAAAAAGAGAAATGCATTGAGGCAGTGGTTAGAACAATGGTTCTTAAACTTCAACCAGCATCGGAATCACCTGTAGTGTTTGTAGAACACTGAAGAAGGAGGCTTTGTGGTGCAGTGGTTAAGTGGTTGGCTGCTAACTGAAAGGTCTAGGTTCGACACCACTAGCCGCTCTGTGGGAGAAAGATGTTGCAGTCTGCTTTCATAAAAATTACAGCCTTGGAAACCCTATTGGGCAGTTCTAATCTGTACTATAGGGTGGCTATGAGTTGGAATCGACTCGAGGGCAATGAGTTTTTTTCGGTTTGATGAGGAGAAGAGGGCCAGTTTCTGATTTAGTGGGCCTGAGATGAAGCCCCAAGGATTTGCGTTTCTAACACCTTTTGAGGTGATACTGAAGGTTTGGGGAACCCACTTTGAGAACCATTGAGTTAGACTGTTGGTCTCAGAAGTCAGAATGATCAGGGTATAAATCCCATCTCTACAACTTTCTAGCTGTGTGACCTTGACAATTTATCTAACCTCTCACCTCAGTTTCCTTCATACATAAAATAGGAATAATAGAGTTAATTCTTGTAAAATATTCAGCATAATGCCAATACGTCCTAAGCACTGACAATCATAAGGATTATTATTTTGTCCAATGCTATCTCCGTACCTTTTTGGGGAAATAGAGAGTTTAGTTGTTCTTCTGATGAAAAAGAAAATATGACTGCATGTAACTAGCATAGCATTTAATAAGAGGATGGACTATCTCAGATCCCAATACAACTAAGCTATATAGTTCTGTGTCACAATACAGTGCCTATGTAGCTGAAATTAGTTCCTGCTAAGAAAGCCTTCAAGAGCCCTGGTGGCACAGTGGTTAAGTGCTTGGCTGCTAACCAAAAGGTTGCCGGTTTGAAACCCCCAGTCACTCCACGGGAGAAAGATGTGGCAGTCTGGTTCCATAAAGATTACAGCCTTGGAAACCCTATGGACCAGTTCTACTCTGTCCTATAGAGTAGCTATGAGTCAGAATTGACTTGATGGCAACGGGTTTGGTGTTTTGGTTTAAGAAAGCCTTCAAAGGCTGTTTTGCAACAAGTAAAAGTAGATAGCCTGAGTATAATTTTCTGGTCCTCCTTCATGACCTCCTACAGGGAAATACATTTTAGCATGTAGGTTAGCAAATATTGTTCAAATTAGCCTATTTAGTTTGAAGTGTCTAAATTTCAAAACATATACACCTTCTCGGGCAATCTCTCTGGGCTTACCATTGTGAGAGCAGTATCAGATGAATCAGATGTAAAGATGAATCCAATGATGTTTTAAATTCCCTAATATTGGACTGCAACCACTTTTCATATAGAAAAGCCAACCTTTCTAAATTCTCATTGGGTGACCAAAAAAAAAAATGTCTTTAAGGGCTTTGCATGAGCCAGCCTATCTTTAGCTTTTAACTTTTACTTTGTAAAATTATGGGTTTGATTTAGAAATACTGGACATTCACTTGTCTAGTTGCATAGGCCTTTATCTGGTGTCTATAGGCTTCTTTATTATGATTCCATGCTACACTGACAAGGAAGGGTGCCTTTGTTCGTAAAATCTAATACTACACCAGTTGGGGGTGGGGGTGCCTTCTGATCAAAAGCACAAGAAGTACCTAGGAGAAATCACTTGGAAAAGCAAATGTAGGCACCTTTCATCTGGACGACTCAGAGTGAAGCTCAACATCATAACTAGAGGTAGTCCCCTGATTATAAGAGAGTTGGAGTCCAAAGGTTTGTAAGCAAGCTATGTATAAATTTGACTGCATTTTCCTATAGCACTGTTTCTACCTGTAAGACTATGTTTCTACATGTAAGACTATGTTTTGAGATTCAGTATGGAACTTGGGATGTCAAGAAGAGATGTCTTTGCTTGCATCAGCTATGAGAATCCCATTTAGGCAATCTGTAGCTCCAATCCTGGGATGGTATCTCTCTGCTACTACTGCTGCCATCCCCATGGGAGGAAGGTTGCAAGTTGTGCATTTATACCTCAGGGATGACTAACTGTCTTTGTCATCTAGTGCTGCTGTAACAGAAATACCACAAGTGGATGGCATTAACAAAAAGATGTTTATTCTCTCACAGTCTAGTAGGCTAGAATTCCAAATTCAGGGCGTCAGCTCCAAGGGACGGCTTTCTGTTTCAGCTCTGGAGGAAGGTCCTTGTCATCAATCTTCCCCTGCACTAGGAGCTTCTCCGCACAGGAACCCCAGGTCCAAAGGACAGCTCTGCTCCTGGTGCTGCTTTCTTGGTGGTATGAGGTCCCCAAGTCTCTCTGCTCACTTATCTCTTTTATATCTCAAAAGAGATTGGCTTAAGACACAATCTAATCTTGTAGATCTCATCAATATAACTGCTGCTAATCCATCTCATTAACATCATAGTGGTAGGATTTACAACACATAGGAAAATCACATCAGAGGACAAAATGGTGGACAGTCACACAATACTGAAATCATGGCCCAGTCAGATTGATACACATATTTCTGAGGGACACAATTCAATCCATGACACTAACATTTAAGATTGGAGATAGTCCAGAAATCACAATTTGATTTTCTAAAATGCTTTACAGAAATATCTTAGATAATTTAAGGATTCTTAATGGTTCAAACAAAAGAATTAAAGTGCATTGCAATAATCTAGCTGCTTCTATTTCTTCCTACTGTTTAGCTTCTTCTTTTGTTCCTCTCATCACTTGCTGCATGTCAGGAATGGATTTATATCATTTCTCAAACTCATTGTCAACATAGTAGAATAGTAAAGGGTTACAATGACCTGGAATTGAATTTTAGCCCTGCCTTTTATTGTGAACTGTCTTAGTCATCTAGTGCTGCTATAACAGAAACACCACAAGTGGATGGTTTTAATGAAGAGAAGTTTATTTCCTCATAGTCAAAGAAGGCTAAAAGTCCAAATTCAGGGCATCAGCTCCAGGGGAAGGCTTTTTCTCTCTGTCGGCCTTCTTCTCTTCAGTGTTCCCCCAGACTAGGAGCTTCTCGGCGCAGGGACCCTGGTCCAAAGGACGCGCTCTGCTCCCGGCACTGCTTTCTTGATGGTATGAGGTCCCACGTCTCACTGCTCACTTCTGTCTTTTATATCTCAAGAGATTGCCTCAGGACACAGTCCAGTCTTGTAGATCAGGTCCTGCCTTACTAACACAACTGCCACCCATCCTCCCTCATTAACATCACAGAGGCAGGTTTACAACATACAGGAAAATCACACAGTACCAGGAATCATGGCCCAGCCAAACTGATATACACATTTTGGGGGGGATGTAATTCAAACCATGACATTAACCCATGAAAAATTTACTTAGCCTCTCAGAACTTCAGTGTCCTTATGTATAAAATGGTAATGTAATAATAACCCAGAAAGAGTTGTTTAATTTTTGGAACTGAAATGAGATGATGCATGTAAAGTGTTTGGCTTAATGCCTTGACACAGGTGAAACTCCATAAATGTTAACCATTATTATTGTTATATGCTTCTTGGCTACTGATTGCTACTTTCCTGGTATACAGCTAACATACTCATCTACATTTGATAAATGGTATTCTTAAAAATATGCGTTATAAGCATTTCATGTATTTGCATAATAAATTATAGTTTATAAATCAGTTTTTCATTTGATTCTTACAAGCCTGTGGAATCAGAAGAGCTGAAGATATTTTTCCTTTTTTATACATGAAGAAACTGAGGCTCAGAAAGTTGAAGTTTGGGTTAAGTTGGGCAGAGCTAAGAGTCAAATGAAAGTCGAGACTCCTTAGTCCAGTACTTTCTACTACATATGAGAAAGCATGTTCTAAATTAGAAATTCTATGGTATTGCCAGTCTAATAATTAGAGAGGAAAGGTTTACATGTTTCTTGCTTTAATGATTTGTTTGTAGAAGATGTATCCAGGAAGCCATGGTTTATGCATAGGGCTAGGAGGTTTATTCTGTTCCATGTACTGCAGTTTTTCAACTCATGTGCAACAGTGTGGTAACTTGAAAGAAGATTCCAGAGATTTCAAGATTCTGGCAGTTTCAGGTCACATTGGGGTGAAATTTGACATACTCTAGTCATCCCCAATGTGCTAATGTTGATGCAAGGGTGGAAACTCATAAATTCCTCTGAAATTTTGATTCTAATTCTAATTCTGAGGTTAGGTGATCCTAAATGTAATCTATAGCATTGTATAAGGTTTGGGTCTAGAATTGTAGAGAGGCCAAAATGAATATAAAAAGTTGTTTCAATATTTTTATTGCTTCTAAGTGACTCTCACTTTCCACATACTGATTTTTAGATTACTTAGTGAAGGCAGGGGCCTTTAATTTTGGAATACAACAATGATTAAAAAAAAAAAAAAACCATTGCTGTAGGGTCAATTCTAACTCAGAGCAACCCTACAGGACAAAGCAGAACTGCCCCAGTTGGTTTCCAAGGAACAGCTGGTGGATTTGAACTGCTGACCTTTAGATTAACAGCTGTAACTCTTAGCCACTGTGCCACCAGGGCTCCACAACAATGGCAGTTGTGGCCAACTTCTAGAGTACCTTCTTCTGCATATAAGTCCTCTGTACATCTATAGTAGAATTTCCTTTTTGACAATCACAGCATAAGCTTAACCCTTCTTATGACTTTTTGACCCCAACTATGTTATTAGTTTCTAAAAGAGCAATAAGTTAGTATTCTCTCTGTCATCATATGAATTTTGGAAGCTTAAGAGTCTTGAAAACCATACATCTGGAAGGTGGTATAGCATAATAGTTAAGGCCTGGGGCACCAGAATTCAAGCTCTACCATTTATTAACTATGCAAATTTAGGAAAATTACTTAGTTGTAAGGCTTTAACTCTCTCCTCTATCAAATGGTGATGTAATAAAACCTTCCTAACAGGGTTGGTGGGAGGATTAAATGAGATGATGTAATTATAGTACTCAGTAATTATTAGATACCACCATCATCATCATTCATGATGGTCTCGGTAATCTTGATACTGGGTTTGGATGCAGCTTTCTGTACAGATCCCATGGTGGTAGGTAAGAATTAATCACTCATAATTTGAGCAAAATAATGTGTGGTAAACTTAGATTGTAAAATTACTAGAGTCTTTGTACTGAAATCTCGAAACCACATCTATAGGGTTAAACTGAAGGGCAGTTTTGAAACATTGGCCTCTGAGTGTGAATGCATTGTCGAGCACTTCATACTAATATACAATGGCATTCCAGATCTCAGTATGATGTCATACACAATGGATTACTCATTTTAGTGGGAGTTCATTCTCTCCAAAAACATTCATCTATAAATTTCAAGACAAACTGACATTGCCAGCCAGCAACACCAAGGACATTTGGTTTTCTTTCTTTCTCTTTTGGCTGTATGCTGTGCTGCACTTAACTAATGAAGTATTACTGTTTTATTTTATTTCTTTATGTTGCAGCATTGCATTTGGACAGGAGTACACAGAGCAAAAGTATATAGCACATTTGTGTTTTGCTATGTATAGATAAATGAAGGATTCATGCATTCAACAAATATTTGCTCAAAATCTATTGTGTGCTAGATGCCAGATTAGGTACATATATATCATCCCTGACTTCTAGGACTTTAGATTCTAATAGGGAGTTGGATTAAAAACAAGCAAAAATACAAGATTTTTGACCAGGGGAGCCCAACTTTCTTTAAATTTAAGCTGAGACATAAATGAGTAGGAATTAGCCATGAAAATAATTTTGGGAAGTACATTCTGAGATGATAGAGCAACTCTGATCCATACCTCTTTTCTTTAACTTAATTCTTTGTGTCTATGATAGATCTCTTGCAACATAATTACACTGTTTTTGTTTTTGTTTTTTTGAAATAATTGGATAATAGAGAATAAAGCATAATAAGGCATCTAGTAAGAAAAAGTTGATGCTGGAATTTAGAGTAATATCGTAAATATTTAAATTGTCACTTAACGAATTGTAGGGTTAGTAATTAAACACATGTAGAGCCTTTAATGACACAGCAGTCACCCATATAAATCTAAAAAGCTTTAGTTACATGTCAGAATTTGGTTATTGTTTAGCAAATCACTGGATCTTTTTCTCCTCGTGGTTTAGGATATTGGAATATCTTTGTTTAATTACTTTCATATATTGCCATTAGTATTTTATATTCTTTATTACATGGACTAACCCCTCAAATAGTAACTGTGCTAAAATTAAACTTCCTGTGAAATTTTGCTTCCAGTTCTGAACTTGGGTCATCCCAAATGTAATCTATAGCATTGTATAAGATTTGAGTCTAGAATTGTGAAGAGGCCAAAGTCTTCCGAGCCTGTGGAGGGTTTCGCCATAACTCCAGGGTGGAAC
The DNA here is from genome assembly GCF_000243295.1 of Trichechus manatus latirostris. Lineage (NCBI taxonomy): Eukaryota > Metazoa > Chordata > Mammalia > Sirenia > Trichechidae > Trichechus > Trichechus manatus. The sequence continues at coordinate 1,398,427 of NW_004444077.1, forward strand.
AGTCAGCGTTTGAAACCACATGAAGCTAGCACTCTCTTCCTCGCCTTTCCCTCCTCCAATAAAATGATGGTATCTACCCATGAGTCATAGGCCATTCCCTTAGGTTTGGTATTAGTTCTGCTCCTGAATTTTCATGGGCCAGCCGTGGGCTGAAAATCAAATTAATACACAAAGAAAGATGGTCATTGTAGAAGATATGTGGGAGCCTAGACACTCTCTATGAGAAGCGACTGTCACCCCCAAGGATGTTATTTGAATCTGAAAAGAGGTGGTCATAATAGAAGTGCCACTGCTTTAATCTGCTCTGGGGCACTGCCACCCCACTTTACTGCTGGGAGCCTTCTCATGCGAGCGGAATGATCATTCCGTTGGAGAAAGCAGCTGAGGTTTGAAAGCAGTTCCAATTTTGCAGTTTCAGGAATGTGTTGGAGCTGCACCTTTAAGATGGCATTTTTTCCCCTTAGCTGTGTGGAGAGATCCAGGGCTGGATGTGAATGGGAGTTTTGTGTGAAGGTGGTGGGTGAGCCAGAGCCACTTGGTAATCAGGGCAGCAAGGCACATTAATCCTTAAGGAATATACTTTACATACAGGCTCTCTCTTTACTTTCAAAGTGAAAGTATAGGTAAAATTTCCCTGTGCTCCTACAATTATCCTGCTTTTGATCTCATTTTAAGTTTAGCGCTGAAGGCAACTTGATTTCTGTCGTTATCTCCTTTCATAGATGGTAATTAGCACAGCTCTAGGAGGCTGGCTGCAGTGATATCCTTTGCTGTTAGAAAAGGGGAGAGGGAGATGGAATTGGAATGATTGTTTGCTGTGTTGGTGACTGTGATGTTGCCATGGGAAAGCACAAGACTTCAGGAGAGTTTGTGTTTTGTTGGGCAAGGTGCCAAGCTGTTGTGACTTATTACAGCCGTGTGAGTGAGCCGTGCAGAACAGTATCCTGTGTAGTAATTCAAAGGGCAGGATCGCTTTAATCAGGGAAAGATAGAGCGCTGAGTATTCACATTATGCTTTACTTCAACTTGGAAATGATAAACAAACTCAGCGTTTTGGTAGTCTCTGGGTTTGGTCTTTTAACTTTGGAGGAAAAACAAGACAAGTCTTCATGCTCACCCCAAATAAAAAGCAAAAGAAAATCTCTTCTGCTTTACATTTAAAGACTCCTTGTAAAGAATGGTATGCCCTCAAATAACCACTCCACCCACAAACGCTAGTTAATTGACTCAATCTCAAGAAAAGCAAAGCTTCACAGGCTAAGTCATTTGGTGTGAAAAAAAAAAGTTGAAGGTTGGGAAGGTTTCTTTTAAATTCAGACCCCAGACACCCCTTTGCTTCACTTATCTGGGAGACTCAACCATTTGTATCCCCTGTGCCTAGCACAGTACCTGACTCAGCTGGATGTTCAGTAGTTGTCCAGCCAGGCTGAATAAAGGCAAAGCGTTTTTGTTGCAATTGTTTGGAACAGTTACCATATAGGTCCACATCAAGGAAAATCCCTAAGCTTTGTGAACTGTTTTAGACTTTCAGGATACAAAGGGAATTCGCTACAGCCCCTTATTTGCAGTAGTCAATACAGTCCTAATTCTTTAGGTAGATGCCAAGTCTCCATTTCATTTTGTGCCGTGTAGACATTGCCTAGAATTTCCCTTGGCGCCAAGTCTTTTGAAGTCTTTTGATCCATTCCAGGGAACTCCTGGAAGAGGAGAGAAGAACTTCACAATTTCCATTTTTAGCCTAAAACAGATGTCAACACGTTAACTCTTCTTCATTCGATATTGTAGGCCTGGGCTTGTGCAGTGATCTCAAAGATGCAGCTGAAGAACTCCATATTTTCAGAATATATCTTCATCTAGGGGCATGTAAGAAATATATGTGTTGCAGATAAGTGAAGCAGCTATGGTTTGAAGCATAACATAGAAAGTGTTTTTCGTATCTTAAAACAATAGAATAAAAGTTTCATATGATACATTTTTAAATGTTCATTTTCTAGAAGTGTTTCACTTTATCTTTTGGAAACACTTTTCAGAGTGTTTGTGGCTGTGTTTGGTGCTTTGTAGTTTTATTTAGTTGCCAGGTTAGCTATTTATTTTCACCCAATTTGACCTTAGAGGGACATATTTTGCACAGAGACAGATGTTTTCATCTGCCTTAATTTTCAGTTACCCTATTTCCAAGTTCTAGTACCATTCAGAATAGTTAATCATACAAGTTGTGGAAAATTTTTCTAATATAGAAAAAATTCCCTTTGTGTTCTAGATGACTTGAATTGTAACTTACAGATCTCTAGGCTTTTGGGAGTTAGAGAATTGATGAGACTTTTTTCCCCAAATTTCTTCCATCTAGCAGTTTCATGTGTATTTTAATAGAGGTCAGTCCTGCCTCTTATTGTATTTTAAAATGTAACCTCTTTAATTTTAAAATATTTCACTGATATTTGAAAGTTGTTACATAAAAATGCAAAACTCAAATTGTTTGAATCTCAAAACTCTATTTGTATGAGAAGTTGTCACAAATGGTGCAACTCTCATTCTTTGCCATAAGTGAGAATTTCTTGACCTAATAATAATATTTCAGCATGCTGTTCTCAGTCAAGGGAATTGCAGGTTTCCAGGACTTTAGAATTTTTAAAAAGTAATTGAGTCAATAATTTCTATTCAAATTGTTTTTATCCCATACCATAAACACATTTAGCTTTTTTCTTTACTGATCCTATACCTAGCACAACCAAGGTGTAGTGTCATTGTGATATGGGCTATGTTTCTGGACAACTTTATTCAGCTAGCTGTTTAGGTCTCCATAGTTCCTCTGCATGCTCCAAGAAGAGTTTATATGGATATGTTAATTACCAGCAAATCTGTAAAAGGCCATGAAGGAAATTAGGGCTAATAGGAAGCATTAACAACTTTTTGAAGTAGATGCCATGAAATGTAATAGGATGATCTTCTAGATTAAAGAGAACCTTGGTGCCACTTTTAGGATATAGCATTGGATGGATGAACCATCTCTCTCTTCCTTGCTACGTCCACCTCAGCCACGTTTTCCACCTTGTGCTTTAACTATTGGAGCTACTACTTCCAAACTTGCCTGTTCAACCTTAATCTATTCTCTATCTTTTTTCCAGTTAAATTTCTAAAACACAACTATTTTTCTATCAAGTCCCTGCTTAAAGTCTTTAAATGGCACCCTTTGACTACTTGAAAAAATTCCAAGCTTCCTAACCAACCCTGAATTTTATCAATCTCAGCGTTGGGAGGACTCTAGGCTTGTTACTGGACAATAACTGTGGTAGAAGTCAGCCTGACTCCTCATTACGACTTGCAGGAAGGAGGACTGAAGTAGCTTTCACAGATTCAGAGGAGAACTGGGATCAAATGGCACTGGATCAGGGAACGAGATGCACATGTCAGTGGAAGCTGAGGATCATTCTGGGAGCTGGCACCCACTGTCCCGCACATAGTAATTGTGCACTAAGTATTTGCTGATAGGACTGGTTGACCCACAGCAACAGTTTTCTCAGACACCCAGAGGTGTCTGAGGTCAACTCAGAGGTCAAGTCAAGTGGAATAGGGAAGGTATCAACTCTAGCAGCCTAGGATGAGCCCAGGAGTCATATAGATGTACCCTGGCATTGTGTGAGTACCAAGGGCAATTTGGACAACATGTCTTACCTGCTGCTCATCTGTGTCCTTTTAGGGCTCACTTTTTTGGATCTGTTCTTATAGGGCACACATTTTCTCTTTTGTACTCAACCTATATTGTCCTAAGGGCTGTCACCTAATCATTATTGCTAAGATACACTCTTAGCTTCGAAGTAGTCAAAGGAGGAAAGAAAACTAAATCCATTCCATCTGCCTGGAAACGGCCACACTGGAATCGCTGGAAGGTGCTGTCTCCATCAGAACTCAGGGAAAACTGGTTCCTACATTTTTACTCTATGATCCATTCCTTAGGGGGAAATTGCCATTTGATTATAGTGATAACTATAATCCTAGTGGGATTAGCAAAGGAAGCAGGCAACGTTGATTATACTTTGAGATTACATAATATTTTGACATTGGAGCAATTTCTATATTGGTGAATTATGTGATACTTCTACAAAAGTTAAAGAATATACCATTATATGGGGAAATAATTCAGGATGCCTGAGTAGGAGGTATTATCTCCTTTAGAGAATATGTGAACCATATACTTCACTTTTTCTAGGGAAGTATAGAAAACATGGGTAGAGGAATGTCAAAACTGTATGGGTCGTCAATGTTGACAGAAGGCTTGATAAAAACGGGCACTTGAATTCATTATAAATTGACAAAGCCCTTTTAGAAAGCATTTTGGCAATATCTTCCAAGAGCCATAATAATATCTGTGCCCTTTGGTTCAGTAATTTCACTTCTGGGAATTTCTCAGAAGGAAAGAATCCAAAATATGGAAAAATTGATATGCATGAAATAATCATTGTAGAATTATTTATTATTGTAACAATAATAACAATAACCCTTGGAAACAATCCATATGTTCAACAGGAGCGGAATTGTTAAGTGAATTTTACCTATGTAGAATTGTGAATGTGAAAATCTCTGGAGAGGAATACATAAAATGTATTAAACATATTCAGACTCTGGCTAATTTAATCAAGAAAGGGATTTGTTAGGACATGAGTTGTTTGTAGAATCCAAGAAAAGTCTGAATAACCAAACTTAGGGAAGGGCAGGAGTCAGGACATCTCTGAGGCTCCAGGTAGCAGGAACTCTCAGATCCTGTCTCCAGGGCACCTCCACAGGAGTCAGTCAGCTCCAGCTGGTCTCTTGCCATGTATCCATGTGTTATTCTCTCCAGCATCTAGAGAGTGAGAGTCTCTTTGGTCTATGTTGGATCAAATGCCCACTTTGTGACCAGAGGAGGAGGGCACCTTGATTGACAGGCCCACCCAGACCATGCGTAGAGGGAGGTATGGCTCCCCTTGGGGAAGTAGCGATACTGTACATAGAGAAGAGGGAAGGTGAATGCTGAGCAGGCCAAAAGAACAGATGTACAATACATAGAGGATTTCTTTTTCTCTTCTCTTTATAATCCAAACTTTCTCATACTGTATAATAAATTAATTTTAATCTTATTGAAATAAGATGTGAGTAGAGATAGAAACATTTTTCATTATATTATTGCAACAGACCACACTGTGTGATGCAACACAGCATGAAAACAAACCCTTATCTTTAACACTAAACTAAGTAGAAATATCTTAGTATCCTAATAAATGGTGATAGCTGGCAGGGCTTTTATGAGGATTAAATGAAGTAACATAAGAGAAAGTACTTTGCACAATGGCACCCATTCACCCCACCACCACCACATACACAAACACACACACACCCACACACACACACAGTGTTTCTTAAACTCAGATAAAAACTATAAGGTGTAAGGAATGAAGTTGCAATAGCTCTTCAAAGTTTATGGAGCCAAGAAGCGACTGCTAAGTTATATACATTGGCAGGTGATAGTAATCGTAAAAAGTGTGAATTATGATTCAATTTAGATGTTCATTGCCAGTGCTATTAATTTTTATATGTAAAATTGTCAGTACCTGAATGTACTGTCTGAGTGTGAGTCCAAAAACCACAATTCATCAAATGGCTGATTAATTTTCCCAGCTTTGGACTCATTAGGATGCCTTCAACCATGGCATGTGTACTTTAATTTAGAACAGTTACAATGTGTATCATATAAGATAGGAATCTGTTAGTATATATAAACTCTATCTAGCAAACAGCCTTGAGAAATATAATATTTGTTCATATCAACTGGCATAGGCCATCCACAGGGTAGCAAAGTAGTCGTTCTGCTTTTAACACATATCCATGGACTACGATTGATGGGCTTGTCCAGGATCTGTATGGGAAATGGCTCTACTGTTGACTGTAACTATTGACCTAGTCTAAAGGGACTTACTAGCAGACAGGGATGGGACTAGGGTGAGGCAAGCGAGGTATACAGGTTGCAAAATTTAGGGAGGCAGTCATTCTTAGGTCTATGGACTCACTGAGAGTGAGTATCTTCTTAAATTTTGTGGCATACACATCTTACTTATTTTACTCTAGCTCCAGCCCTGGGGACAGAAAAGCTTGGACATATGCACAGATTCAGATTTTTCACTTTCTAGGAAAAATAGTATATTTCTGATATTATCTACGTGTGTGTGTGTGTGTGTATGTATTTTTTGCTGAATAGACTTAAGAATACATGCGTACTAACAATACCTGGGACCCTCATTCAGTTGGCTTTAAAATCCTTTGTACCAAAAGATTTATTCAAAACCGTAAGACTGGTAATAATAAAAATTAATAAACATTAAGTGCTTACTATGAGCCAGGAGTCCTGCTAAGCATTGTATATGCTTTATCGTCTCATCCTCAGAACAATTATGAGTTAACTATTCCCATTGTACAGATGAGGAAACTGAGGCATAGCAGGTCACAGAGTCGATATGAGATCCAGGGCTTAATTCAAGTCTGACTCCAAAACCCATGCTCTCCAACATGCTGTAATGTTCCCACCATCCTGATCTTTCACCCAGTTACTCTCAGTCACCCTCCCTGTCCTACCCACCTCCAAAAGCCTCTGGGGTCACAAATCCTCTCTTCTGAAGTCATCTGACACAGGACTACACCCTTTCTTCCAACAGCTTATCTTCCTTTTGCTGACTTCCCTTCTAGCTCTTTCCACTGTGCCTGAAAACTCTTTTCCATTGTAAAACAAACTTGCCCACACCCTCATCCTCCACACCATGTGCTGCCTTTACCTCTGAGCATTCACTGAAGCCTGGCTCTCCCCTAAGAACATTTCCTTCCTTCTATTCCTCTCAGGTAAAAGCTAGACCTTCTCTGGTATAACTCAAAACAGAGTTACGAAGTGGCATCAGCATTATCCTCATTCCAAACTGCCTCTCCGTTCTCCTTTGAAATTTGCACTATCCAGCTTTACTGCCTCGAGCATGTTTTGTCCTCATTGTCTGCCTATATTCAGTTCACTTCCACGTTTTGACTTTTTTGCCTAGGCTTTTCTTCATTCCAACTCCCACCATCATCCTAACAAATTTCAACATTCCTGAAGGAAACACTTAAAACACTTCAGCTATTATTTTCATGACCTCTCAATTTCATTAACTTTCACCTCAACTCCATTGAGTACTGATTACCATGGCCTTATCATTCACCTTTGACTTTATCATCACCTCAAACTCTCCTACCTATGAAATCTCAAACTCACATGTCGCAAGATCTCTTATCTTTCCACCTTCCAATTCCCTCAACCCGTTAAGCCTACTGCTTTTCCTAATTAAGACCTCAAATCTGTTGACCTCTCTGCTGTTTCTTATTCTCCCCACCTCCTCCTCTTTTTTTTCTGTTTTACCCAGCTGAGACTCATTTTCAGTAGTGGACTTACTCTCTCACCAGCACTTTCAAATCCCTGACTTCTTTATCCTTTTCCTCCATTGATTTCGTTTTGATTTTTCAAGAGTGGACTGTGAGGATTTGAGTGCAAGTAGGTTATTCCAAATGATCGTGCAATTGATGCAGGATTGGGTAACATTTTGTTGTGTTACACACAAGGTCGCCATGAGTTGGAGTCAACCTGAGGGCAACAAAGAGCAATAACAATAACAGTTTATCCCAGAGGTGATTCTGGGAAGTACCTGGAAGGATGTGTGGAAGTGAGAAAGAGAAGGGAAAGAAGCCACTGTAGGGTTTTTAGGAAGCCAGTTACTGCTTTGGGCAACTAGGGCTCAATCTGCCGGAGACCTCTGGGTAACTGTGAAGACCATGTCTCAAAGGTGCCCTCTCACCATAGGCAAGGAACCTGGGGTATTTTTCCACCAACATCCATGGGTCATTGGTTGAGGGCTGCTCCCAGGGAACCTTCTTCCTAGAACTTCTTGCCTCCCTTTTGTCTGATGGCCAAGCCTGCTCACACAGCTAGAGGAAGCCCCAAGGCAGAGTATTAAGGAGCTGTCAGAATGCACGGGAAAACTGAGTGCCAAAGATGTATGGGTGGGGCACTGGCAGCATGGGTTACATCCATCTACCATGGACGCCTCTCAGTATGGGATTGATCCTAAAATCTGCCTTCTGATTACTGACTGTACATTTGTGCTATTAAGAATATAAGGTTTCTTTTCTTGACAGGGCCCATAAATGACATTCATGATCTTTGACTTGTTCCCTCTCTTTCGTTTCCCTCAGGATTTAGGATTTGAGTCAGAAAGACTGAGTTCATATTCTGCTCTGTCACTTCGTGATTTTGGGCAGAGACTGAACCTCTTCAAGCCACACTTTCATTTTCTATAAAATCAGGATATTAATACTGACTTGTTTTCTTGTTATACAGTGTTTGATGAAATTATACATATATATTACATATAGTAGCTATAGATAACTTAGCACAATGCCTAACACATAGCAGGAATTCATTAGTTCTTTATTCGCTTAGTTATTGTCTCTTACATAGTACTTTCAAACAGGCTTGCCTCATATAGCTCACAAAGAAAAACAGACCATCATCTCTTAACTCCACAACTTCTCACCTCCGTACCAACAGAGAATACCCACCCCCAAGTTTATATACTAGCTAGGCCTCTGAGGAAGAAATGCTCTTCTTCCTCTTACCACAGGCTAATCTTTATTTCAGCTCATTTCTACTCCTCCAGGACTTTCCATCATCAGTGACCAGCACCGCTTTCCCCAACCCTCAGCCTTTCCATCTTCACTTTTTCTTTTCAGATAACTTCCTTTAAAAATGATTATAATCATTTGGTGTAGATAGAGATAGATAGATTTGTGTGTGTATGTAATATACATAATAAAAACATTTTATTTTTTCTTTAACCCAATCAGAACATATAGCATATTATTTATTAATTGAAACAATAGCAGATATCCTTACAGCACATAGTTGCCAAGGAGGATGTCACTGTTGCAGAAAGTCACGCCACTTTCTTTGTGGTCATACAGGCCTGGGGAAAAACACTAAAATATTCATATTTCCTGAGCATAACAGGTTTCTGGAAAATTGAGGGGTCAATGAGAAGAGAAAGAAGATGGGGCATAGATGATAGGTAAAAGGCAGGAGTGAGAACAGGGGGTAGGGTTGTATCCTTCAAAAATCAAGGAAAAAGAAATCCATTAACTGCACTTAAAAAGAAATTTGAATGTGTGGAGAATTTCTGGGATTTTTCCCTTTTTGCAGAACCCAACATCATCGGCATACCAAACATATTCTTATAAAAGTGTTTAGATTTTAGGATTGTGAAGACAAAAATGGATTGACAGTCTATACGTAAGACTTACTGTGGGAGTTGCTTTGTATACTAAGTAAATATATTGAAAAAATTTTCTTCCTGTTATAGGCTCTAATTCGCCATTAGTATTGCTCTTTCATTCTTCAAACATCTATGGAGTGCCTTCTCTGTAGACTGTATACTCTGCTGTGCTGTACCCGGATTGTGAAAAGGAAAGAACAGTAAGAGGAAGTTAATCTTAGACTGCCACCAGATATAGAGTGAATGACTAGTCAGCTTGAACCTGTTCTGTTGGTATCCTAGATGCTAGGATCTATCACTGTTTCTCCTTTAAACCAAAACCAAACTCGTTGACGTCCAGTCGATTCCAATTCACAGCGACCCTATAGGACAGAGTAGAACTGCCGCATATGGTTTCCAAGGAGCGGCTGGTGGATCCGAACTGTTGACCTTTTGGTTAGCAGCCAAGCTCTTGACCACTGTGCCACCAGGGCTTTGACCAGACCTATAATTGCTATAATTTCGTTGGCAATAGGCCTTGCAATTTCAGGAGGTGAGAGTTTACTTTGCTGTTTTTAAAAGAAAATGGTGAACACAGAGAAAAGAAAGATTTCAAATGACATTCATAGTGGAATATAGCCCAAAGTCAATAAAGCTGCAGAGACTTCTTGAATTTTATTCAGATACCCTATCTCAGTAGTAACACTGTTTGAAACTGTTTATATATATTGTAAGATAAAGTAAATGCTTTTGTTAATGTTATTGTTGTTGTTAACTATCATGGAGTCAGCCACTGACTCATGGTGATCCCATGCACAATGGAACAAAACACTACCTG
>NW_004444077.1:1409413-1410312 GCF_000243295.1 Trichechus manatus latirostris
TAAGGGTAGAAGGAAGATTTATACCATTTTACAGCTCCTTATGAGATAACTGGTTCAGGTAAAGTCATCATGAGTTAAACCATTAGGTGAAAGATTGATAGAGAATTTTACAAGGGATGTATCTAGCTTTCAACATGTGAATTCACTGATTAGTTTTTGCTTCACAGAGAGTAGGGCAACCTGACCTTGTGTGCCTCCTGATGTGATATAATAAGAAGCAAACCTTATGATGTATTCTGCCCCTCAACCCAAATTGCAGTGGGATCTAATCAAGCATTTAAGACTAAATTCTAGTTCATGGGCAATATGGAGATAGAGGTGCAAGTTAAATGATCCTGAAGGAAGTAAACAGATAAATTTGGAATGTGGGATATTTTACAAGAAAATTGATCTGGTTCCTTCTGTAAGTCAAGAGTACAGTATGCAATTAAAATGAGGCTGAGGTTGCGGGGGGACTGCTACTCTAGACTACAGAAACCTTAAGAGATATGCTAACCAAATGCAATGGGTGGGCCTTGTTAGATCCTGACTCTAGCAAATCAGGTAAATTTGAATATGGCTGTGTTTTAGAGGATACCAGGAATTATTAATTTTTCAAGCATTCTAACAAAGCCTTTGGAACCTCACTCTAGAAAGAATTTTTACTTACTCCATCCCTTCATCCTCACTTGGGTCCTGGCTGGGATTCAGCCTTTCCCATGCTGAAGTAGTCATTGAGGTAGTGACGTTGTTTATGCCAAACACAGCTCGCAGTGTCTGTGATGTGTGCAGCAGGGTGGAGAAGACTCATTACTTTTAGTTATAGAAAACCTTGACTAAGTTGGCTTGGCACCACCCTAAAGGATTCATTTCATGTGAGGATTCTACCAGGGACTAAGTGACTGAAGCAAATAATTTAC
>NW_004444077.1:1410929-1434156 GCF_000243295.1 Trichechus manatus latirostris
GTATCAGACACTCCTATGTAACAATTATGTTCACACAAGAGTGTGTATGTGTGTGTGTGTGTATGTGTACATTTCAGGAGCAGAGCAGTGGTAATTTGATTGAACCACAGTGTAGTTTAATACCCAGTTAGGGTTTTATCAAATAACATGACTGCATATTTAAATTACTGTTGTGCTACCAGGTTAAGTAATAACATAGGCTTCTGAGGGTCTTGGGATAAAACAGATTCCAGATGATGGGCGTTTAGTTCTCAGAGCTTGTATTCTGAGAGAACTCTTAGGCCTTCAGCAGAGTATTTTAGCAAGTGCCAACTTTTATTCACAGCTTGTCTCACTGGGGCATGCAGAAAGCAGTTTCGAATGTCTTTGGTGTGATTCTGGGCTTACAAATTAATTTGAAAAATGCCAATTTATTTCTATATATAGTAAAGCATTTTAATCCCGACCATCTCTGTTTTTATTGAAAGTTTATTCACCTGTGGTTTTTCTATTACTCTTTAAAACTCTCTTAAAATGTCGGTGTTTTCAGAAGAACTCTGACCATTGCAAAAGTGAATTAGTAATGGAAATTAAATTCACATATTTCAAAGTTAATTCCAAACTAAATAAAACTTTCATTCAGCTGGTGTTACCTCAATTTTGATGGTGTTGTCTGACCAGATTTTAGGTAGTCAAGATCATTTGAAATTGTGTTTCTGTATCGGGGAAATTCTTAAATATGCCCTGTGTGCAGTCATTTTAATGAATTTGATCTTCTTAGCTAAAGAGAACAAAATTAATTTGTATTTTCAAATACCTCACTCCCTCATAATTTTCTTAGTAGTTAAATGCATGGGGCCTTTGGAATCAGACAGTCAGGATCCCTAAATCTCATGGGCTACATATTAGCTCTGTGACAGATAGCAATTTTCTTAGCCTCCCTGAGCTCCATTTTCCTCATCTGTAAAATGGGGATAACAAGAACACTTACCTTATAGTGTTGATTAATGATTAATAGATTAATGTAAAGGATTAATCATTGATTGTTCTGACCATATAGTGTTTAAACTAATAAATGTTACCTTTGTTTGTTCCAAAAGATATTCTATTTTTATTAAGATTGTATGGTATTATTATGTAGAAACTATATGAGGTTAAAATTCTTCATGTGTGGAACATTTGTTCTTTACCCAATAAACAGCAAGCTCTTTGAAAATTATAATCTCTGCTATCTCTTTCCTTGGTAACTTTCTGAAGTTCTCCACGTAACAATTCATACAGAAGGTGTTTAAAGCAAGATATTGATTATTTAGCTGCAATTGATGAAAATGTATAAACTTTCGCAAACGGTTACTTGCTTCTTTTTCTTCCACCCCAAGGTTACCATGTGGTTTTGATGTTGTAAGTGGCAGCATTTTTATGACTAACTGATGTGCATTTTTTAAAAAAATCATTAAATGTTTTCTTACAATGGGTTATCTTTGATATGAGAACATCCTTTTTCAAAGAAAAGAGAAAATTCACAATCCCAGCTGTTTGTAATGTGTTTCTGGAGCTGCCGTTGTTTGCAAAAGGAAAATATTTGAGCTTGGCATTTGTCTAAGTTTCCCTTCCTGATGTACTTCTAGGGGACAGAACTGCTTTGGGGCAAGGATAATTGAGAACGAACATAATAGCCTTTTTTAAAAAAAAAAAATTTATTGAGTTTTGGGTGAAATTACACAGCAAGGTAGGTTACCATTCACAAATTCTATACAAATTGTTCAGTGACATTAGTTACTTTTAACACAATGTGTCAACATTCTCTTTTATTGTGTTCAGTTTTTTTCCCTTTCCAGTACTCTAGGTTCCCTGTCCCCTTATCTTCTCAGCTTTGCTTTTAAGTAATTGTTGACCTTTTGGTCTCATACTGATGGTTTTTAAGTAGGGGACCCATCTTAAGGGTAATATCTTGTATTATGTATGCCATTTTGCTCTTTTGAGAAAAGGTAATCACAAGAGATAGGCTCAGTTCTAGGTTTAAAGACTGTCTCAGGGCAATAGTCTCAGGGAGTCCTCTGTTCTCTAACATTCCAGTTTGTCTGGCTTTTTTTTTTTTTTTTTAAAAAAATAAGAATTTGAATTCTGCTCCATATTGTTCTCCCATTCTATCCAGGACCAACTACTGTATTTTTATGCAGATAACGCACGTCTTCTGCATTTGTTTGCTGGCCATGCCCTCCCCAGCACAAGGTACCCTCACAAGCATTGCCATGCCAGTCTTCTTCCACATGTTGCTGTAAAAGAATTAGCATAACATGCTTATGAAAATACATCATGGGGGAAGGGCACAGCAACAAACAAATGTAGAAGGCGCACATTATCTTCGTAAAGATATGGTATTGTGACCCGGGTCAGAATGGTCAGTAGTGGTAGCTGGGCACCATCTAGTTCTTCTGGTCTCAGGATAAATGAGATTGTGGCTCATGTAGACTTGTTTCTTCTCTGCGGTTTTGGTTACCTTCTTACTATTTTTCTCCTGGTGAATAGAGACCTGTAGTTGTGTCTTAGATGGCTATTCATAAGCTTTTAAGACCCCAGATGCTACTCACTTTACTAGGATGCAAATCATGATTTTTGTGAACTAGAATATATCAGTCTTTTGAAGAGCTGTTTAAAAATGAAAGCTAAGCTGTTGCTGAAAATAATTCTTAAAATTCATTGGTCTCCCTCCAGAGCAATTTTTGAACTTTGAGTATTCAGCATTTATTTTCTAGCTGCAACCGGATAGTTAGATCTTGCCTGAGCAGCCAAGGTTAAATAAAAGAAATTATTTAGTCAATCACCTTAAACTGCTAGATTTTTGGATGTTTGGACCATTTTAGAATTCACTAGATCTTTCTAAAGTTTTATTCTCTGCTTCTGAAAATGTATGCGTGTGTGAGTGTGTGTGTGTGCTTAAAATCCACAATATGTTCTGTGAAATAGGATGTTATATGATTTGGATGTTGTGCAAACATGCCTAAATCTCGAACAATAGAGTTTACTGATTTTCCACCCTCCTGTTGTTTAATAACCTTTTGTTTCACTTCTAAACTGATACTTCTCCTTTGCCTCTTGCGGCAGCTATGGCTAGCACTATGGCTGGTTTTGCCGTGTTTGGGAACCATGATGTAGTTCACGGTAATGTTTTAGAAAGAAAATTAAACAGAAGGATAACACTACAACACTCAAGAGATGCGCAATATACGAGACTGGATGCAGCTATCTACCAGTCGAAACAGACCCTGTCATACAGTAAACTTATAATTTGTAAGTAGGGAAAGTTCACATTGAAATAATGATAGAAAGTACAGCACAGTACACATGTAAGCCAGTAACAAAGGTGTTATTATGACTAGCAAGACATATGTATTTTAGATTATATATATACTGTACCATTATACACTGGGCAGCACAATCTTTTTGTATACAAGAAACAGAGATACATGTGTTGCACATGGGAAGCTGTTGCGTTCACTGTGTCTGGTTGCATCTCTTACATCTCGTCCTCCGATCAGGGTTTCTGAACTCCATTATAACCTTATGGGACCACAGATGATACAAGGTTGGATGTTACCTGACAAGACATTATGTAGTGCATGACTGTATATGTAATTTCAGTGTTTCTGCCTTTATTTGAAATGTTGACCAATCTGTTCAGATGTGTCTCTGTTTCACTTTAACTTCCTTCGATTGTGCTGCCACATGAGAATGGCATGCTATGGAAATGATTATTGTTCTGCATACTGTTTCCATGGGCTGTTAGTCTGTGTCTAATTTTTTTCAGCCTGACATGTTTTAGGGTCCCTGCTGCTTGAGTCTTTAAGGATAATGTTTTGCTGTTGTTACTGTTGCTATTTCCTTTTAGCTTGCTATGCTTGAAATTTTCTCTTTTTAGTAAAGCGTTTGACTTTTTTATAGTTATTATCTTAATGTGCATCAAAAAGTTGTATGATTTAACATGCTTTGGATGACCAAAAATGCAACCCTATGCCCTTACTCCCTTTCAGCATATGAAAGACTGAGGAAAGTTATTCAATCTGCTGAAAGATTTCAAAGGTATAACATCATTTTACAAAATCTATTTGCTGTGGGTTTTTTCCCTCCCTCCATATTTTAGTCTATGACAATCTCACATTTATATTGAATAAGTAAATTAAAATGAGTATGTTCCAAATCTTTAGTGTGTCTAATACTCTCAGTGAACCATGAGAAGTTTTGATTATGGATACTTTAATAGTGAAAACATAGATGGTTGGTGCATTACAAAGGTAACATCACGTCCATTTTCACTAGAGTTTCTTTCTAAGGATCGTATGGTTGTACATCACTTCATAGCTGTTTGACAAAATGTCCTCACATCCAAATTGTAGATAACCTTTTCAAGCATATTCTACATGATGAATTTTTACTTTCTATTTGAAAGGCAGTATTTGCAGAAGCCAAATGTAAAATTAAAAAGAACCCGTAAACAATGATCAATCCATACATCACATCTTCTTTCTCTAGCTTGAATGGCCCCAGAGAAGCCCCTTTGTAGTCTGGGGCTGCCTTCTGTGAGACAGCTAGACTTCCCTTCCTGTTTTTCCACTTGTTTTTATATCCTAGTCCTATAAACTCACACTGTGCTGTTAAAAAAGCAGATTTATTCTTGAATTTGCCTACTATAATGATGACCATGCACCAATGCACTGAAAGGAATAGAAGAACAGGAAAAGATTAGACTTTTACTGCAAAGGGGACAGCTAGTCTTATAATGTTGCTATGAGTGACTAACCCAGGTAAGTGAATTTTTATTGTTCCAACTCATAGCGACCCCATCCGCAAAGGAACGAAACACTGCTCAGTCTCGCACCATCCTCACAATCATTGTTATGCATGAGCCTATTGTTGCAGCCACTGTGTCAGTCCATCTCGCTGAGGGGCTTCCTCTCTTTTGCTGACCCTCTACTTTACCAAGCATATGTCCTTCTCCAGGGACTGGTCCCTCCTGATAACATGTGCAAAGTATGTGAGATGAAGTCTTGCCATCCTTGCTGCTATGGAGCACTCTGGCTGTACTTCTTTGAAGACAAATTTGTTCATTCTTCTGGTAATCCATGGCATGTTCAATATTCTTGGCCAACACCACAATTCAAAGGCATTAATTCTTCTTTTTGGCAACAAAAATAAAAGGAAATTTCTATACAGGAGAGGTATGGTGGAATAGAAAAGTGGAAAGAGCATGACCCTTAGAGTCAAACAGGCCTGGGTTTACATAATGACTGCTCCATATAATAATTGTAATCCTCTGAGGCTCAGTTTCCTCATCCATAAAATGGGGATAATGATAGCTGCTCTATAGAATTATTGTTAGGATTAAATGAGAAAAAGTATCTATATCATTCAGTTTAGTGTCCAACCCATAGTGGGCATTCAAATAAATGAAAATTCATTTCCCTCTTGCCACAGAACTCTTCTTTTTATGGAGTTTACATATTCCTAATACACAAAGTGTTATTTTTAAGATCCTTTACGGTGCTAAAATTTTATGATTCTATGATAAAACCAATTTTTTAGATTGGACCAATTCCATTTTATGCTGCCTGTCTTAGTTATCTAGTGCTGCTATAACAAATACCACAAATGTGTGGCTTTAACAAAGAGAAATTTATTCTCTCACAGTCTAGGAGGTTAGAAGTCTGAATTCAGGGTGCCGGCTCCAGGGGAAGGCTTTCTCTGTTGGCTCTGGGGGAAGGTCCTTGTCATCAATCTTCCCCTTGTCTAGGAGTTTCTCAACACGGGACCGCATGTCCAAAGGATGCCCTCTGCTCCCAGGGCTGCTTTCTTGGTGGTATGAAGTCCCCCTCTCTCTCTGCTCTCTTCTGTCTTTATATCTCAAAAGAGATTAAACACAACCTAATCTTGTAGCGTGAGTCCTGCCTCATTAACATCATAGAGGTAGGATTTACAACATATAGGAAAATCACATCAGATGACAAAATGATGGACAATCACACAATACTGGGAATCATGGCCTAGTCAAGTTGACAGATATTTTGCGGGGACACAAACATGACACTGCCTTATTCTGTAGGAAATATGATGATCTGGTAGAGGAAGGAAGTAACTTAGTCCCATCCAATGACGAGAGCAATAGTTCTGTGCTAAGAATGCTATATGGTAAAATGGTGTAACAGATTATTTGTTATATGTATTTGCTAAGTGGTGAAGCCGCTTCAGATGGTTCTCTGTATTCAGGTATTTTTAAGGATTCCTAAGAATAGTGCTTTTCCTAACATATGAATGTTGAGATTAAGGCTTACTTGCTGCATAAAGATATGCTTGTGGAATGCAGATCAATAGCAGGGGAAAGTCAGCCACCCCAGAGTCCAGCTACTGGTACTACAGGAACTCCTGAGCAAAGATGGTATATGTCCAGGAGGTGGAGATCATAGTAACAAATGATTACACCCTTCAGAGACTGGGGTTGGCTGCACTACTTTCTGAATAAAAAGATGATGTGCACACACACAAACCCACCTTTGTGTGCATGTACAAATATTTACACATATATACACACAAGGAAGAAGGAAACGTATAAATGCTTATAACCCTCCAAAAAAGATCTGAAAAGGACCTCAGTAAAATAATACCATTACATTAAATGAGAAAATAAAAACAAGAGGGAAGAATAATATACTGAAAACAGTTTTAGGTCACATGATCTAAGATTTCGCTTATCTCGATGTTACTTTACCTGAAACCTGAACTAAATGGAATATAGCTAAAAACCAGGCTGTAAGCACAAAAGGCTTGTGAGGAACTAACATAGATGTCACATGGTCCTCAAAAAAAACCCTTAAGTCTATTTTCCAAACCTTTATTTATCTGAGAACTTCTTTTCCCCAAGTTTTCCTGCCTACAGAAATTAGATAAATTCACCTGCAAAAAGTATACTGCTTCTTGAGGTGCTGCTACATAATAATCTCAGCACAAAGTGACAAATAAGTCTGATAAGAAAGAAGAAGTCAGAAAAATTCTAAAGAGTAAAGCAAAACAAACAAAAAAATCCAATAGCCAGAAACTATGGCGCATAGCATTACATACATAGAAATACTTGGGGGCTTTGCTATTTTTGACATAGAACACTAATTATTGTTAATAATGGTGATTCTGAGTTATTTAGACATAGGCTGGATTATAGTCAGGATAGTCTATCTAAGAAAATAGACAGTGTACCATTTCAGGAAGGTTTTCATCCCCATTTACCAAAATAAGAAAAGTTAGCACTTCAAGAGTAAATATCAAATACCTAAAAATTTACTTAAATGAAAATATCTTATGAGGATTTGTGAGCATTTATATTTGTGTATTAAGGAAGTGGAGTTTGTTTCCAGCAATATGAAGTATGATGGAGCTTTAAAATCTTGATTGTCTCACCAGTCAGCTTGGCCACTCTACCGTTCTGTAGGACTAGCCTGGCAATTGGCTGCCCATGGGGATGAACTCTGCTTGTCTCTGTCTCATAGAAGAAGCAGAATGGAAGCAACACAGTTATTTTGGCAGTAGCACTGAAATTAGTAGTAGCAGCAGCATCAATTACTATTTAATGAGCCACATTCTCCCCACTGTCTCTTTCAAGCCACCAGGGTACCATTTTGTGCAGTAAAGTGATAAATCAAATGGTACTCTACTGGGCTGAAAGAGTAACTGCATCTCCCTTAGAGTTCATCTTATTACCTGAGACTGAGAGAAGCTTTGGGGAGAATGAAATCTGTAAGTGCTCCCAGGATGTAAGGTTTTGCCAAAAGTACCATTTCCCCATTATTCTGTAGGAGAAAGTGGACATCGACCATTGCTTCCATTAAGAAGAGGTGGTCCAAGGGCACCTGATGTTCCTTCTCTGCTAAAGGCTAACAAAGGAATCAAAATGCACTGCTCATAAGCTTCAAAAAGTAATGAGTTAGAAGACCTCTAAGGTCCTTTCTAACTTTGATTTTCCCTGATTCCAATTATTACTTTAGTTTGGATTTGTGCCCAGTTTCCTTCCAAACATTTTAAGTTATTTTACCTAATAAAAAGAACATAGGAACAATCTTACCTGAAAATGATAGAGTCTTCTGCCCCTTTGAATGCGTTATGTGCATGCCCAGTTCATTGTGAATGTTAGACACATCAAATCAATACATGAGGTCAAATAAAAAATACGCTCTAAAAAACAAGCAAACAAACAAAAAACTAGGCATATTACCCTATTCTACCCACACTTAAACAGTTTACAAATTCTGTTAAAACTATCCTAGGTTAACCAGGTTTATGAATTTTTATTAAGTTAAATATCTACATACCCAGAGTAAGATGTTTAATGACTATAAATATTTCATATTCTGCTCTAAAGTAAAGTTTGATGCTTTTAATCAAATGAATTTAATGAGTTTAACTTACTGAATTAAATTAATTTTAATGATTAATTGAGTCAACAGTTTCATTTATGGAAACATTAAAAATTTGGACTCTATGTTTCAAATCCATCAACAAATAGCATCGTTCATTCATTCATGAATTATATGGGATTCCACAATGATTCATTAAATGCCTACTAAGATGCTAGGCACTGTAAGTATCAGGATCTGTTCCTTGACATTAAGAGTCTTTATATTCTAGTTGATTTTGTAATCTGGCTAATCAAATAAAAGCGTGGTTATCCTTGAAGCCTAATAGACTCAGAGTTAAATGTAAGTGATGTTACTTAGGTGAGATTAGCCTCTGCATAGAGTTAAATTGATTAACCAAAAAATTACAGTCTAAAAACAATAGTGTTATTCCCAGAGTCATGGTTTTAGAAAGCCAAGTTTCACATAGAACAAAGTGCTCTGGTATCCCTTCAAGTCTTTTTCTATCCTTCTGCTATGTCATGACTGAAGTACTAAAACTGAATGTAGGCCTCAAAAATGGTTAGAAGATAAAGTTGGCCTTATCCATATTACGACCATCTTTCCCCATGACAGCTTTGTGTCCTTAAGAGCACTGCCTCAGCCATGTCTTTGGAAAAGTACAAAATTAATTATCAGAACATATACATCAAGAATTTAACACATGCTGGCTTGGCTCATTAGCAAGAAAATTATTTTTTTAACTTGAAAAAAATTTGACTCTTTGCTTAGCTATCACAATTCCAGAATCACCTTTGTTTACATATACAGCGTGAAAACCTTTTGAATTTTGCCATACTACATGAAAAACACTAAAATTAATTTAAATTCAGGATACTAAAATGTTTGTATACCACATATTTACCAGCCTCATAGCTTAATTTAAATTCACACTGCAGGTTAATGAAGAGTCAGACTTGTATTACAGAGATAATGATGGCATTACCATTTACTGCCTAGCAGTTTGTTTGCCATTGTATGGATCAGTTAGAAAATGTGCCTGTATGTTTTATAACTTGTTCTAGATGGTAGCCAGTTAACATAATCTACAAACCAGTACATATCCAGCTTCAAAGAAAGGTACTCTGATCATGTTAAAAGATATTTCCATGTTGGCTTTGAGCTCTAAATTCTTTGTTTTTTTTTTTTTTTTTTAACATCAACCATTTCCATATATTGAACAAGGATAGAATATTTCCTGTGGTTTTCAGGTGGTTCCCAACATTTGTCATTCTGATTTACAACATCCAATGTAAATATTTCAGTGACATGGTAAAAAGTCTATCGGGATAACATTCCATTTAGTCTCAGAGTTCATGTGGGGGCCGTTTAGGATTCAATGTCTCAGTTCTACAAAATTGCAAGCAAAGTGCACGTAATGATTAGGCTGATACCCTCTTCTTTTCGTGCACTCTCTGTGGGTTAGTATTAAAAGCAAGGATTGGTTTTCTTAATTTTTTAGCTGTTCAATCTCTGTAACATGGAATTAAACAATAAAATGCATAAGAAGAAGAGTATTATTGTGGAAAAAAAAAACATTGAAAGATAAACATCGATGCTTGATTCTTCTATTTACTAGAGGGACTTGGAGTATTTAATGACTCTGCTTTGTGGTTCAGTTAATATGTAAAATAACCTAGTCATACTAGATTGTCTTTTTAGGAGCATTCCAACTCTTTATGTTTTGATTCTAAAATAAATATTATATTTAAAAGTCCCACACTCTTTTAGAAAATTTATAAACTAAAGAAGACAAGACAAATAAGGAAATAGATGTTTCTGTAATATATTTATGTGAAATTAAAATTTCTTCCTTTTTTTTTTTTTAGGTTGCCAGTTCTAGTCAAAAGACCACTGGTAAAGCACTTACCAGTATAGTAAGGCATCAAACTTTGAACTTCAAGTTTTGCTTTAAAAAATTTATCCCATCCAAACATGCAAGTAGACACATGCATTCACATAATCCCCCCTTACATCCTCTGGAGAGTTTACATCAGATGAATATCCCACAAAGGGCCTTTTAGCTACTATCAGCTTCTCTTTGGGACACATATATTTCTGACTGTGGTCATTTGTTAAAGAGAAATTTTAGCAGATGCTATTAATCAAATATGTTCAAGAAAGCTATTGCTTTCTACCTTCTCCCATGATATAACACTGTTATAATAACAGGTTGTCTAGGGTCCTTTTTATGAAACTATCTGATGACAATAATCTTTATTCTTGTAAGCTCAGTTAACATCTTCTTCTGATCTGATAAGTGCTAACTGCTGATTTTTTTGCACAATATCTCCATTTATGTCAATTCATTTTCATCTTGGGAGCAGTCTCTCTCTTGTGAATACATTATTACATTTTTCTTGGCTCTCGAGTAAACAACTCTCCATGACTGCAAAGTTTTGGGGCCACATTGAGAAGACTGGCTGATATGCTGACCATGGACAGACAAAATCAAATTGCTTAGTTCCGCATTGGAATGATTGAATGAATTTCTGTTCCAGAAGCTGATTAAGAAACACAAGTTAGGTTAAGAAGCTTATATGGAACAAAAATTGTTTCCCATCCTCTTCACATACTTATTTTTCTTGCTACCAGGTTATATATATATATATTGCACATTGAGAAATTAGTACAGTCATTTATTCAACAGACATTAAGTAATAGCCTACTTTGTGACAAATCTGTAATAGTGATAAAATGAATGATAGTGATAACTACAATTTATTGAAAATGCACTATAGCCCAGATTCTAGGTCCTTCGTAGAAGCCCTCATGGCACAATCATTAAGCACTTGGCTGCTAACCAAAAGATTGGCAGTTAGACCCCATCCAGCGGCTCTGCGGGAGAAAAGACCTGACGATCTGCTCCCATAAAGATTAGAGCATAGGAAACCCTAAGGGTCAGTTCTACTCTGTCATATGGGGTCTCTATGAGTCAAAAATCAACCTGACAGCATCTAACAACAACAACAGGTCCTTTACATATACATTAAGGATAAAACTTTTAAAAACTAACTCTCTTCTTCTAATAGGATTCATATTCTACGTGAGGAGATAAACACAAAAACAGATATTATGATATGTGCTACAGTAGAAATATGAGCAGAAGCAGTTCAGTATATTGGTTAAGAGCAGAAACATCAGATATCAGAATGTTGTTTTAGATTATTTGAATTCTTGCTTAATTCTGGATTAGTAGCCATGTGACTTTGGACAAATTCCTTAACTTCCTCTATGTGGTTCAACATCTTCATCTGTGAAATAGGTATAATTAGGGCCAGCAGATAGGACTGCACAGACTGCACCACAGAACTCCACACAGCTGTATCTGGCACCATTCAATAGTTGGTGATGTGTACCTCAGAGGGTAGTGGTGAGAATTAGTATTGGTAAAAAGTAGTGGTAGTGGTGAGCAGTGCTTACTTACTGTCTGGTACCTCGCATGTTCTGGGTGAATGTTTGCTATTATTATAATATGATAGAGTGAGTGAAGAGATTGATTCTTCATGGGGGAAGAAGATTAGTGGAGATTTTTCAAGGAAGACAAAACATTGATCTAAACTCATGTCCCTCTTCCATTAACTGCACTACCATAGGTGCTAAAATTTCTGGAAAACTAAGGCTTCGTTGCTAACAGAGCTCCAGTCCTACATAGCAGGATCTCAAGAACTGTTTTTAAATGAACTAAATGGTGTCACAGGTACTTTAGAGCCATCAAACTGATGTTGGCCTTCAAAGCCCAGAATAACTATTTCAATCATAAGGAAACATGAGATGAATTGTTAGATTTCCAAATCTCATATTTGGAAAATAGCCTCACCAGTCCAGTGTTGAAGCTCAAAGAGAAGAAACCATTATTCAATTGGAAAGTTAAAACCTCTTAAAGAAGTAGGAACAACAGAAGGGAAAACTAGCTAAAGATGATGATAAGTTTGAAATGGAATACAGGGAGTTGGAGGGATTAGCAAGTGAAGTCTCCAGATGGAAATGTTTATTGGGCAATTGGAAATATGTGTCACAGCCTTGGGAAAGGATTCATATCCAAGGAAAGAGATTTAGGAGTTACCCACATGTTTTTGAGTGTGAAATTTATGGGGCTGCAAAAGCTTGTTATGTAGATAAATTAGAAGTGATGCACATTAAGAACAACTACATTTGAAGGTATGGGTGGAGAAATGGTTTCTTACTACCAGGAGTCAAGGGGGTAAGGAGTTTTAAGAATGAAGGGGATTTCATACAGGGTCAGATGTTTCAGAGAGATGTAAGAGGATGAGGCCTGAAAGAGAAGTTTGTAAATTAGAAGGTTATATGTAATCTTCTAGAGGGCATAGTAACAAGTACTTCCAGTAATGTTTGAGAATGAAAGATACCGAGTGAGTGGCAGATGAGGAAGTGGAGACAGCATTTGTAAAGAATTCTTTCAAAAATTTAATGTTGTAAAGAAGAAAGTAGCTCACAAGAAGAAAGTTATAGAGACCAGAATCTCAATTTTTTTTTTTTAAGGTTGTACAAATAAATACATTTATAGTCAGAGGTAAATGAGCAGGTAGAGAGGAAGAGATTGAAATGTAAAAGAGAGTAGGAATAAATCATTAGTGTAAAATTGGTATGAGTCTGTTAAGAATGATTGGTGACCCTTATGAATCCAGCTAGACTTCAGAATATAGAAGACAGGTATAGGTTATTCTGGTTAGTTCATAAGTCAACGTGTGGCTCTTCTATCTCCTTAAGCAGTAAGCCTCAATCACATTTCTCACATTTTTAATGACCTTGCCAGCTAGAGACTCAAGCTCAGCAGTTTTTAGCTCTTCAGTGGCAAAAGGGATCAGTCATTAGTGTTAATTTTCAGTTTGAGAGAAAAAGATTATAGCCAACAGTCCTTATTTCTATTAGCCAGCGCTTCAGTAAACATCATGGAAAATAGTACTAAACTCACATCACAAAAAGATGAAAGTCCCTACTTAATTTCTGGTTAAAAAAATAATGTGAGTTAAAGGCATCTGAGATTAAGACAGATAAGGCGGGCTGTGATCGCAACTTTGGTGTTTGACAGCAAGGCCTACGGAGAGCACAAAGTTTAACAAACCTGCAGTGAACAAAAGAGGGGGAAAAACCCTACACCTTGACGGTTACCATCTCTTTAGTTTATGGCTTATTTAGCTTTCAATTTTATAAGTGATCAAAAGTTAAAGTGTGTGGATTACACAATCTTTTGTTTGCCCTTGTTGATGGATTGGTTCCTGCTTTCCTGAGTTTTTAATGGAAACAATTATATCATATAAGAAACTATCTCACTTGTTTCTATTCCCTGGCATCATATATGGAAAAATACAGCAGTGAGTTGAATTATCTGCTAGAAACTGGCCTTTAAAGGAGAATATATGAGGCTTAAATTTTGCAAGTGTATACTTTAAGGTTGAAGTGAAAAAGGAGGAGGGGTGGGTGAGAAGGGGGATGAGTGAGTTCACATTCCAGTTTGGAAGGTTATTTACTAATGTTCATAAAGGAAGTTACAGTTACCTCTGAAATGTAGTATAACTTTTTTGAGTTCATTTAAATTTGAATTGTAAAATTCAACAATGATTACAGATTGCAGGAAGATGATATCTGACTTTGGCTATATTGTCAAAGCAGAGTTTTCTAGCAAATTTGAACGAAGAAAGCTCACTTTTTCTTGTGCAATTGAAATGAGTATTTTAGTCATAAAGTATATCTTCTAATCAAAAGTTAAGATGGAGAGATTCATTTAAACGGGAAAATTGCCACAAGCTTCCATTCTGCTTTGATTTTGGAGACCGGCCTGGCCTGGTCTATGAGGGTGGATATCAGTGTACTTTGTTCTACACAGTAGATGTATCCTTGAAAGTTGTATTTGAGATAGATAGATTTTCATATTAAAAAATAATTGAAATTCATTCAAATGGCTTAAGAGTTAAAGGAATACTGTCATTAATCCTCTTATGCAGTGACCTGACCCCCTTGATAATAATGGTCACTTTGACCCAAATATATACACAACCAGTCATTTTCTTAAAGTCCTCATTTCTTTTGTTGTAGTTTTATTCAGTAGGTCAGGGGGTCTTAAACTGGAAATTCACTCTCTTTAACTGCAAAATTTAATGATATCCCAAAATATCGAGGTCAATTTTAATATTTCTGATAACCAGGGCTGTTAATTCAGCTGATAAACATGGATGAAAGCCATTATTCCTTCTCCCCCAGACAATCCCTCTCACTGTGTTGCAAGCCCAGACCCCAGGGAATCCTGGGTACATACCACTGAGGGCTACCCTAACATTTGCCAACCTCTGCAGCACATGCAAGGGAGCCCTGGTGGCACAGTGGTTAAGCCCTAGGCTGCTAACCGAAAGATCAGTGGTTTGAACCTACCACAGGAGAAAGATGTGGCAGTCTGCTTCCATAAAGATTACAGCCTTGGAAACCCTATGGGACAATTCTACTCCCCCTATAGGGTTGCTATGAGTTGGAATTGACTCGACAGCAACTGGTTTTTTGGGTTTTAGTTTGCAGCACAGGCATGAGATCCCGTCCCTACTTGCTTTCCCTCCCCCAGACAGAGCAGACCTAGACCCCAGCAGGGATTTGCACCACTGGAAGCAACACTAGCAGCCTGGTGGGCAAATGCTCAGTGTCCCCATCCCGCCCTCAGCTGTGACTGTCCTCCACAGGCTGACACTCCCCTAGCATCACCCTCACATGGCCCCTACTGTGATCTTTGGGTTGTTAAATATTTTGAATATCACTCTTGGTGAAACTATGTTGAGTGTTCAGTTTTGTGATAAACTTTAAAATAAAATATCGTGAGTCAATGTGATTTGAAAAGTTTCCAATAGTAAGTGCACTAATTTTCATTGTAATATCACTGTTTCTTACTACATTTGCAGCTACTATTGCAAGCTTTGGGGAGCCCTGGTGACACAGTGGTTAAGAGATTGGGTTTGGTTTTTGGTATTGCAAGCTTTGGTTGCTTTATCTGATACTTAAACTAATGCACACTGAGTTCTTATAATGTATCAAAAGTATGCTAGGTACTAGGGGTACAGAAGTGAAGATAGAGTGTACCTACCCTTCAGGGAGCTTACAGTTGAGAGTGGGAAATGTACCAAACCAAAACCAAAACCATTGCCATCGAGTCAATTCCGACTTATAACGACCCTATAGAACTGCCCCATAGAGTTTCCGAGGAGTGGCTGGTGGATTCAAACTGCCGACCTTTTGATTAGCATCTGAGCTCTTAACTGCTGCGCCACCAGGGAAATGTACAGCGTGTGCTAAATGAGAAAAGTTCGTACCACAGAATAATCTCATGTAGGTCAATTAAACCAAGCAACTAATTATGCCACACCAGGGGGAAAGGACTACCATTCATTATTATGATCCAATATAATGTTACAGTTTGCGCTGCAAGTAGAATTAACTATTGTATTTGAATATTTCATTTAAGTAATAAAATAGCTGCAGTGTGAGGCAGTGAGTCCTCCGTCATAGAGATCCCGCTAGACCATCTGTCAGGAAATATTGCTGATGTTTTGATTTTTGGTCTCCAAGATCCCTTTCAACTGCATTATTCCATGATTTCATGAAATCATCCTTGACCTCCTAGGAACAAAACCGAAAAGTAGAGTACAAAAATGAAAGAAACTGACCAGGACAGTAAAAACTGGGAGAAAAAAGAATTGAAATGATTTCATTAATGGCTTTAAGATCCATAGATTTTTCACTTGGTGGAAAACAAATTACTATGAGCTGAGGTAGAGGAATTACTGGCAATTCACTGCCTGCTTTTAAAGTCTTTTTTTTTTTTTAATTAAATAATTTGAGACTCTTGCCCCCTTTCCATGAGAGATCCAAGACCAGTTAAAGTGGCATGCACACTAATTTTGCTGTTTTCACCCCACCTACCAACTACACAGTGTCTGCTTTCCAAAATTAGTTTGGAAAGCCCATGACCTATGTCTGAACTGGGCAAATAACACAGCAGTTCTCACCTGGAATGAAAGAATGATTGTATGAGTCTGTTAATGGCTGTGTAGAGCTATATCTCTGTATGGGTCTATTTATAACTATATTTTAGACATGCCATATTCATTTAGACTTGAACTGATCCCATGGTAAAACAGCACGAATAAAACATT
This sequence comes from Trichechus manatus latirostris, assembly GCF_000243295.1. Classification (NCBI taxonomy): domain Eukaryota; kingdom Metazoa; phylum Chordata; class Mammalia; order Sirenia; family Trichechidae; genus Trichechus; species Trichechus manatus. Next base: position 1,427,500 of record NW_004444077.1, read on the forward strand.
ATTTTTGTTAAAGCACCCACTTAAATCAGGAAAATGAACTCTATTAGTTTTGGAGGTTGCCGAGAAATCCGATTATAAAGTACCTAGTTCACCCAGGGACACAGACACACTGTGGATTATAACACACCCTCGTCTGCATGGGGAGATTCACGAGTCAGCCACTCTTTTCTCATCAACAGCATAGCTCCAGAACTCCACAGTAGTGCATGCTGCCAATTCCGATTGTCCAAACCTATAGCTCAGTAAAGTCAGAGGTGAGCCATAGATATGACACATCCATAAAATGAAAAAAAACTATAACTTTCTCCACAACATATAAAGGGACTACAGAATGTCAAATTGACTGAGGACCTAGATCAATATTCTAGTGCTTGGCTAAACCCCGAGCAATGGTTAGTTGTTCTCCCCCTCCCCGCCCCCCATTCTCTACGTGTCTTCCCTTAAATTTTGTATAGTGCTTTGTAGTTGGCAAAGGACTTTGACATACAATATCTCTTTTGTTCTTCAACATACTGGATGTAGGAATGAACAAAAGGTCATCATAAGGACAGATTGTGAATTTATGCACTGCATACTATAAAAAACACCTAGCAATGGGGAAGTCCTCCTGATATTGCCTTTCTTCCTCTCTTGAAACTGTTATCCATAACCTACTGTGATGGATCTTCTCATTTTACACACTCTCCTGGGTGACCTCATATAAACCCAGGGTTTTAACTACCACTTACCCTGTCTCTCACCTAAGTCACCTTGAGTATGTGTTCTAAGCCTAGTGGACATGTCCACTAGAATGACAGCTATGTCAATCTTGGTGTCCTAAACTGAAGGTTTCCCTCCAGATCTGTTCTTTCTCCTACATTCTTTATGTCAGTGAATGATGGTCTTTCATCCCAGCCAGAAATACAGGAGTTCCTGTGGATTCCTCCTTCTCACTTACTTTTGCGTTTGTGTAACGACCCAATTCCTATCTTACCTGCTTCTTTAATGTCTCTTCTAGTTTGCCATTCTTCATCCTCACTGCCGTAATGTGATTTCCTCCAGATCGCACATTTTTTCACTTTTACTGCTATAAACTTGTCCCACGTTGTTACCCTGCCTCCAGGCTAATCCTTTCAATGTGCAGCTGCCAGAGTAATCTTTCTAAAATGCTTTTATGATAAAGTTCAAACTCATTAGCTAAGCACACAGAGATCTTTGTGGTATGGTGTTCAACAAAACTTGGCAGCCCTAGAAAGGCAAAGTGTATTTGATGCTTTGGTGCTATTCCCTCAGCCCTTCCAGTTTGTTTAATAAACTCCTATTCATCCTTCACTACTCAATGAATCATGGGACATTCTTATTAGTATATTCTTTGTGGTCCTTCTCTCTCCGATTCCCCAAGCTGACTTAGATGCTCTTCTTCCACCCCCTCATAATAGTCAATTGATCAAAATGTTTGATCATAATCCATCATAGCTCTTAACACACTGAACTCTTAATGGCTGGTTTGTTGGGTTGCCTGTCTCATTACATTGTAAGCTCCTTCCGAGCAGTGACCATTTCTGATGGGATGAATGCATGCACAAAAGAGATTAATTTACTCCACATGGGAAGTTGTTTCTCAGGCTTATCAAAAGGTCAGGTCTATATAAAATGTTACTTGTTTTCCCTTTCCTTTAATAAGACATAAAAAAGCACAATTCAGAAGCTGAGGACTATCTCTAATACAGAATCCAGTCCTCATAGCACTAAAGCTATTCTCTCAGGCAGTGATTCTCAAAATGTGGTCCCCAGAACAACAACATCAGCATCACCTTGGAACTCATCTGTTGTTAGCTCCTGTAGAGTTGACTCCAACTCATGGTGACCATATATATAACAAAATGAAATGTTGTCTGGTCCTGCACCAGCTTTATGACCCTTGGTATGTTTGAGTCCGTTGTTGAGGACTTCCAACCTAGAGGGCTCATCTTCCAGCACTATATTGGACAATATTCTGTTGAGATCCATAAGATTATCATTGGTTAATTTTTGGAAGTAGATCACCAGGCCTTTCTTCCTAGTCCTCTTAGTCTGGAAACTCCACTGAAACCTGTACACAATGGGTGACCCTGCTGGTATTTGAAATACCAGTGGTGTAGCTTCCAGAATTGTAGCAACATGAAAGGCACTACAGTATAACAAACTTACAGACAGATGGTGGGGGAACTCATTAGACAAATGATCAGGCCCCACCCCAGCCTTACTGATTTGGAAACTCTGGGGGTGGAGCCCAGAACCCTGTTTTAACAAGACCTCCAGGTGATTCTAATGCTTGTTCTAGTTAGAAAACCACTGCCCTTGGGTTTAGGAAAGCACCCAAAGAAGGATGTTAGTATTTATTGAGAATTTACTGTATGCCAGGCACATTTATTTAGTTTATCTCATTAATCTTTTCAGGATATCAAATTAGTATGTTAGGATTTAATTCTGCTAAAATACCTTTTATTCTCTTTAAAATTATTTTAGATACAGCAGTCTTGAGTTTGCTTTAGTATCTGGCCTGATAAAAATGGCACATTCTCCACAATGCATTCTCTCAACACTCTCCAGGAGTGATTCCTCTCTTCTTCACACTGAGTTGTGGCACTTAAGTAACACTTAAAATATATTGCCTTGAATCATAGATATCTGAGTAGCTGGCTTATCTGCCATCCTGTGGCTGTCTACAAAGAACGGACCCTGTTTTGCATGCAGAGGCCTGCACTCTGCTTTAGATAGAAGTTTGTGCATATGAGCTGAACACTTGATAAATATCAGTTGAATGAAAGAATAAATCTTACAACATTTATCACAGTATTGACCAGATTTCAATTTGTGCTGTAACTACACAGTGAAGGGATTAAAAGCAGTTTTCTTTTTTTTTTTGTTTTTTGTTTTCTGTGTTGGTCTGAGAAGCCATAACACCTGTTTATGTGGAAGAGAAGGGGAGAAATAATTATGGAAATATGGAGCTATCCAAGTATTTTTTTCCCCTCAATTTTTCATTAGCCATTTCTCAAGGCACTTCAGTGTGAATGGGTGTTGTAAAGGCACAGACATTTTAGTGTTGTTAATGTTGGGTGCTGTCAAGTCAATTTTGACGCATAGCAACGCCATGTGACAGAGCAGAACTGCCCCCATGGGGTTTTCTAGGCTGTAATCTATATAGGAACAGATTGTCATGTCTTTCTCCTGAGGAGCTTCTGGGTGGGTTCCAACTGCCAACCTTTTAGTTAGCAGCTGAGTGCTTAACTGTTGCACCACCAGGGCTCTTTACATTTAAGTGTATTGGTCCATTTAGCTACATGGATCCTAGAAGCTGATGCTTATACTTTGTCTGAAGTATAAAATCTTGTTTGGTTGTAGCTTGGCCTTGGAACTATGGACATCAGTGACTGATGTCACTAGGCGGGTGCAGGGGGCATGGACCATACCAGGTGACACTGTCAGAGGGGGTGACAATAAAATGACTATCAAATTTTTGTGCAACGTTTCAGCATAAATTTATTATTTTTTATAGAAACATCCCTGTAGTTAGTTATAACAACAAAAACGTTTTTCGTAAGGCCAGCTTACATGTGTCAGTATACCTACAAGTCTAAAACTCTATGCTAATTTACTTTTTGAACCTTCTAATATGCTCCAATCAGAGCTGTCATTATTACCCAATTACAACGACACTTCAAATCATGTGGTTTCATCTGCATGCGCTACAAGCACATGCTGTTGTTTTTGTTGCTGCTGACGTTTTTAATAGTTACTAATTTTGTCACATTTTCTGGTGTTTTAGCTACAATATTGTGGTAATTAGTATTGGTGAACCTATATCAATAACTTTTTTGACAATGAAGCACTAATTAAAGGAAAATAAAAAAAACAAAAAAGTCTTCTGCTCAGTAATAATGTTGTAATTCAATGTAGAAAGATTTTATAAAACAATTTTGTTGTTAGTATTCATGTAATCTAAGAAATATTACATGTAAGCAATCTACAGCTATATTTATCACATATTACTCTATGATTAAAATTGCTAATAAACATTACTAAGGATTCTGTATGTTCTGGTATAGGAGGAGGTCCCTGTGGGAGGGGGGTGTGACACCATGACTTACTGCACTGGGTGACACCAACCCTAGTGACGCCACTGGCAACCGTACAGGTTGGCATGACCCTCAGACACTGCTCTCAGCTTTGGAGGCTGCTGTGTTCAAGGACAGACATGAGCATTTCGTTTCTTAAAAGTGACTCCCTTTGACTTTGTTGTTTTAGATTCTAGGGTTAAGCTAAAAACCAGTTAAGCACTGACAAGGAAAAGAAATTGTTCTTGTTGCCCTCTCTCCACAGGCAAAGTGACCATCTTTTCAGGGTGAGAAATGACAGAAGTGTAAAGTTAAGAGTCATCACTCATCAAGAGTGAATATGCATAGCTTTCCACTAAGTGGAATGGATTAGTTTGAAAAAGAAAACAGAAGTCTCTTACACGTTATGCATCCCTCAATCATTGCTTTCTCTAGAAATGGAGAATGGACCAGGAAACTGGTGGCTGCTTTATTTATTATTGTTATTTCACAACTTTTTTTTTTGTTTTTGATATTTGCAGAATCTGCACCTACTTCTATGGACATAAAATACTGAAGTGTTCTTAGGCACAAGTATCTGAGTGAAAACTGATTTCTTGCTTTCTTTGTGGCTTGAACATTAAGAATTCTTAACACATGTACCATGCTAAATATTATAAAACCCTCTGAATGAATGTAAATTCCTGGAGTTTGGGAATAGGGTCTTCTATAGGTTAAAATGTCTAGCTGTAGCCCTGGAGGAGGAGCTAATGATATCGATGATATTGCTAATTATAATCCTATTAAATAGTTGATGGAGACATAAAGATGAAAAAAACTAAAGTGAAAGAGGGTCTTAATTTGTATGGATTTGTAGCATGAGGAAACATTGTGTGTAAGTGTATTATATATATAGCAGGAATGTTTATATTGGTCAAGATTAATAGATTGTCAGGCAACAGTTTTTCTAAACTCCTCCAACATCCCGTATGAGACAGTAGTACCAACAAAAGCATTGTTATTAATGTTGGCAGTCTGCTTCCATTAAGATTTACAGCCTCGGAAACTGTGGGACAGTTCAGTTCTACTCTGCCCTGTAGGGTTGCTATGAGTCGGAATCGACTCAACAGCAACGGGCTTGGTTCTTTTTTTTTTTTTTGGTGATATGTACATATATACAATCAGATTCATGACAGAAGTTCACCAAAATATTTATAAATGGTGATCTCTTGGTGGTCGGATGCAGGTAATGTTTATGCTCTTCTTAGATCTTTTTGCATTATTTGAATATTTACAAAAAGAACATATATTTTTGTTTGTTTTTACAAACAATGTGACTGAGATGTAAAAAAGAATTAGGCTCATGAGCTCTAGCTATTTTGCAGCTTTTGTTTCAAATTATTTGAATTTTTCCATGTAATATTCCACATTGCTACCCTTTTCATTGGAGGCTCTCTGTGGCACAAAAGGTTAAGTGCTCAACTACTAGCCAGAAAGTTGGCGGTTCAAAAGAGGCACCTCTCAGAAGAGGCCTGGTGATATGCTTCCAGAAGGTCACAGTCTTGAAAACACTATGGAGCGGCTCTACTCTGCAACACACAGGTTGCCATGAGTTAGAATCAACTTGATGGAAACCTACAACAACTCTTTTCATTAGAAATATGCTTAATTGCTATGTGACCTAACAATAATTTTTGTTTTTAAAATTTCACAATAAAAATAACTATATGACTCTCAAAGAATAAAGAAAAACAGAACAAATGCTCTAAACTTTTATTGTTAATAAAAGAGAAATAAAAATTTAACATCAGGAAAATTATAGCAGAGAAAAGAGATATAAGTAAAGAGATCTACAGTAGAAAAGATGAAAAGTGTTTTGAAAGAGAACTAAGAATAAATGAAAATAACAAGGAAGACTGCAGCAAAGAAAGGATATACAGCAATAGAATGATATTACCTTGTAATGAACATGAATTACATGTTATAAAACATAAACATCAGGACTTGGTCCCACAACAGTCATAAAATTGTCTAAATTTTTATTATTATTGTTATTTTAAATATTTTCTTGTGTTTTGGGTGGAAGTTTACACAGCAAATTAGGTTCCCATTTAACAATTTATATGCATATTGTTCAGTGACATTGGTTACATTTTCCACATTGTGTCAACATTCTCATGAAATTTCCGGTCTGGTTGTTTCACTTCCATTAATGTAGCTTCCCAGCTTCCCCTGATGTTCTCATCTTTGCTTTAGGATAAATACAGATGGTCTCATATAGTTGATTTTATTATTATTATTTTTCCCATCCAAAAATTTAAACATACATTGTTATTTGACTAATTGCTTTCCCCACGCTGTGACAGCACACTCCTCCGTTCCACCCCTGATTCCCCATGTCCGTTCAACCAGCTCCTAACACTCTGCCTTCCCATCTCACCTCCAGACAGAAGCTGCCCATTTAGTCTCTTGTATCTACTTGAGCTAAGACGTACACTCCTCATGAGTATAACTTTATGTCCCATAGTCCTGTCCAATCCCTGTCTGAAGAGTTGGCCTCGGAAATTGTTTTAGTTCTGGGCTGATAGAGAATCCAGGG
>NW_004444077.1:1434256-1435687 GCF_000243295.1 Trichechus manatus latirostris
TGGTGGATTTTACTTTAAAGTCTATTTTGTCAGAGATTAATATTGCCACTCCTGCTCTTTTTTGAGTGTTGTTTGCCTGATATATTTTTTTTCACCCTTTGAATTTTAGTTTGTTTGTTTCTTTAAGTCTAAGGTGTGTCTCCTGTAGGCAGCATGTAGACGGATCTTGTTGTTTTATCCAATATGCCACTCTCTGTCTCTTTATTGGTGCATTTAGTCCATTTTTCATTCGACGTATTTATTGATACGTATGAGTTTAGTGCTGTCATGTTGATGTCTGTTTTTGTGTGTTGTTCACAGTTTCTTTGTTCCACTTAATTTTCTGTGCTGAGTTGTTTTTCTTTATATATTTTCATCTTTTTCATTGCTGATTTTGTGTTTGCTGCGTCTTTATATTTTTCTAGTTTTTTATTTTGACTTTTAGGATTGTTAGTTTCCTTTGTGGTTACCTTAATATTTACCCCTATTTTTTTAAGTTTATACTAGTCTTTGATTTCTTTATATCGCCTTGACTTCTTCTCCATATGAAAAATCTATGTCTACATTTTTAAGTCCCTCTTTTTTGTTTTAATGTTGTCATCTTTTACATATTGAGATCTGTTTCCCTATTTTCTGTGTTTTAACTTTGATATACTTTTGTGTCTTCCCTATCTGGGTTGATACCTGGTTGCTCTGTCCTATGTTCTAGCCTTGGGTTGTTATCTGATGTTACTGATTTTCTAACTGGAGGACTCCCTTTAGTATTTCTTGTAATTTTGGTTTGGTTTTTGCAAATTCCCTAAATTTCTGTTTATCTGGAAATGCCCTAATTTCTCCATCATATTTGAGAGGCAGTTTTGTTGGATATATAATTCTTGGCTGGCAGTTTTTTTCCTCCCAGGCTTTGTATATGTCATCCCATTGCCTTCTTGCCTGCATGGTTTCTGCTGAGTAGTCCGAGCTTATTCTTATTGACTCTCCTTTGTAGATGACTTTTCATTTATCCCTAGCTGCTCTTAAAATTCTCTATGTTTGGTTTTGGCAAGTTTGATTATGATATGTCTTGGTGACTTTCTTTTTGGATCTACCTTATGTGGGGTTTGATGAGCATCTTGGATAGATATCTTGTCATCGTTCACGATATCAGGGAAGTTTCCTGCCGACAAATCTTCAACAATTCTCTTTGTACTTTCTGTTATCCGCCCCCTGTTCTGGTACTCCAATCACTTGTGGGTTATTCCTCTTACTAGAGTCCCACATAATTTTTAGGGTTTCTTCATTTTTTTTTTAAATCCTTTTATCTGATTTTTCCTCACATAAGTTGGTGTCAAGTGCTTTGTTTTCAGTCTCATTAATTCTGACTTCCATTGCCTCAATTCTGCTCCTATGACTTTCTATTGAGTTGTCTAATTCTGAAATTTTATTGTTAATCTTCTGGATTTCTGATTGCTG